>NC_141539.1:25417631-25573684 GCF_021556685.1 Rattus norvegicus | reverse complement strand
TCCAGTTTTGTTGAATATAGACTTTTGTAGTAAGATCTGATGATTTTTATAAATTTCAGATTCTGTAGTCATGTCTCCCTTTTCATTTATGATTTTGTTAATTTGGATAACCTCTCTGTGATCTCTGGTTAGTATGGCTAAGGGTTTATCTATCTTGTTGATTTTCTCAAAGAACCAGCTCCTGGTTTTGTTGATTCTTTATATAGTCCTTTTCATTTCTACTTGGTTGATTTCAGCCCTGAGTTTGATTATTTTCTGCCTTCTACTCCCCTTGGGTTTATTTACTTGTTTTTGTTCTAGAGCTTTAAGGTGTACTGTCAAGTTGCTGACATATACTCTCTTCTGTTTCTTTTTTCCAGGCACTCAGAGCTATGAGTTTTGCTCTTAGCACTGCTCTCATTGTGTCCTATACGTTTGGGAATGTTGTATCTTCATTTTCATTAAATACTAAGTCTTTAATTTCTTTCTTTAGTTCTCCTTGATCAAGCTGTCATTGAGTAGAGCATTGTTCAGCTTCCACGTATATGCGGGCTTTCTGTCATTATTTTTGTTATTGTAGACCAGTCTTAGTGCATGGTGATCTGATAGGATGCATGGGATTATTTTTATTTTCCTTTATCTGTTGAGGCCTGTTTTGGTACCGATTTTATGGTCAGTTTTGGGGAAGGTACCATGAGGTGCTGAGAAGAAAGTATATCCTTTTAATTTAGAATGGAATGTTCTATAAATATCTGTTAAATCCATTTGGTTCATATTCTGTTAGTTTCTCTATGTCTCTGTTTAATTTCTGTTTCCATGATCTGTCCATTCATGAGAGTGGGGTGTTGAAACCTCCTACTATTATTGTGTGATGTCTAATATATGGGTTGAGCTTTAGTAAGGTTTCTTTTATGAATGTATGTGCCCTTGCATTTGGAGCATAGATATTTAGGATTGAGAGTTCATCTTGGTGGATTTTTCCTTTGATTAATATGAAGTGTCCTCCTTATCTTTTTAAATGACTTTTTATTTAAAGTCTATTTTATTTGAGATTAGAATGGCAATTCCAGCTTGTTTCTTCAGGCCTTTTGCTTGGAACGTTGTTTGCCAGCCATTTACTCTGAGGTAGTGTCTGTCTTTTTCTCTGAGGTATGTTTCCTGCATACAGCAAAATGCTGGTCCTCTTTACATATCCAGTCTGTTAGTCTATGTCTTTTTATTGGGGAATTGAATCCATTGATGTTGAGAGATATTAAGGAATAGGGATTGTTGCTTCCTGTAATTTTCATTTTTAGAGGTGGTCTTATGTTTATGTGTCTCTCTTTTGGTTTCATTGCAAGGAAATTATATTCTTGCTTTCTGTATGGTGTCGTTTCTCTCCTTGTGTTGGAGTTTTTCATCTATTATTCTTTGTAGGGCTGGATTTGTAGAAAGATATTATGTAAATTTTGTTTTGTCATGTAATATCTTGGATTCTCCATCTATGTTAATTGAGAGTTCTTCTGGATACAATAACTTGGGCTGACATTTGTGATCTCTTACTGTCTGTATGACATCTGTCCAGGATCTTCTGCCTTTCATATGTAGGGAGCCATTCTGAGCTATGCAGTCACAGGGCACTCAGCCCTAAGGTGGCTGCTGTAAGATTATGAGATTGTTGGACAAAAGCCTCTCCCAGGAAGATTCCGGGAGCAATCACAGGATGTTTCAGCCTGACCAAACACCGGATGTCCCTGAGCAGATTCCTGAGAAGGGCTCAACCTTTTCAAAGAACATGTCCCCGGAAGACTGTTGCCTCTTTGTTTAAGGAAGATATCTTGCAGCTTAGTGATTCACCTTATATCCTTGGGCACTTCCCAGTACTCCCCCACCCTAAGCTTCAGTTCCTGCTTCAATTCCTGCTTCAGAGCTTTAAATGCTGTACATTCCTCTCAATAAACGAGACCTTGACAACTGAACCTTGCTTGGACTCCTTCTTTTCTCCCCGCCTTGACCCTCAGGTAGCGCCTCTTTGGAACCCTGAATAACTGGACCTGCTGGACGGGTCATTCATAGTCTCTGGTGATAAGTCTGGTGTAATTCTTATAGGTCTGCCTTTATATGTCACTTGAACGTTTTCCCTTACTGCTTCAATATTCTTTCTTTGCTTTGTGCATTTGGTGTTTTATCTATTATATGAAAGAGGAATTTCTCTTCTGGTCCAATCTATTTGGAGTTCTGTAGGCTTCTTGTATTTTTATGGGCATCTCTTTCTTTAGGTATGTGAAGTTTTCTTCTATAATTTTGTGAAAGATATTTACTGGCCCTTTAAGTTTGGAGTCTTGGTGATTCTTCTATCTACAGCTCCTTTTCTCTTCCTTTGGTTTTCTATATCCAGGGTTGTCTCCCTTTGTGCTTTCTTTATTGTTTCTATTTCTATTTTCAATTCCTTCACCTGTTTGTTTGTGTTTTTCTGTAACTCTTTCAGGGATTTTTGTGTTTCTGATCTAAGGGTTTCTGCTTGTTTACTTGTGTTTTCCTGCATTTCTTTAAGGGAGTTCTTTATGTCTTTCTTAATGTTCTCCATCATTATCAAAAAATTTGATTTTCAATCTAAATCTTGGTTTTCTGGTGTGTTTGGATATCCACTATTTTCTTTGGTGGGAGAACTGGGCTCTGATGATGCCAAGTAGTCTTGGTTTCTCTTTCTTATGTTCCTGAGCTTGCCTCTAGTCATTGGGTTGTCTCTGGTGTTTGCTTGTCTTGCTGTTTCTGAGAGTGACTTTACCCTGTTGTAGGCCTCTGTGTCAGCACTCCTGTAGACCTGTTTTCCTGTTTTCTTTTAGCCTTTTCTTAGAACAGGTGCTCTGATTTCAGGTATGTCAGTGTTGCTGGAGACTGTTTTTCAGTTCTAGGGGTGGGCAGGAATCAAATGGTCCTGCCCCTGATTGCTCCTCGGTCCTTGCACCCAGCAGGTACAGTAGGCACTAGGTGATTCCCTCTTTTGTCTGGACTATGGGCAGAGGGTCTCCTCTGACTTCTCGGGTGTGTCCACACTTCTGAGGGGAAAGCTCTCTTCCCCTTGGGATTTAGGTGCAGTGAGCTGTTTGGTCGGTTCTCTTCTGGGCACAGACCTGAACCATGGGTACTGTCTGCTGTCTGTTCCTATATTCCTGTGTCCACAGGCACTGTGCAGTTTCCCCTTGGACTGGGGATGTAGGCAGAGATGTGCAGAAGTGGCAGTCTGTCCTGCAGTCTCAGGATGTCTGCTCCCCTGGGTGTTCAGCTCTCTTTGTCCTGGGATTTGGGTCCATTAATTTATTTTTTAAACTGGAATATAAAACTATACCTATTTATGGGCATCATGTGATGTTTATACACAAAAACATAATTCAATATAAAATCATAAACTCTTTAAATAAAAAGGATGGTAGAGTACTCTATCTAATTGACAAATATGATAGACTGATGTTGATTGTATCTGATTTGCATAATTGTGGTTGTACTATATGTCTGAGAGAAGAGGGTTTTCTTTTTTCTTTTTTCTTTTCTTTTTCTTTTGGACAGAAAAGGTGGGTTTTAGAGGAGTGGTCCTGATGCTTTGATTTAATCAGGAATATTTGTGTACTGACACTGAAGTCCCTTGTACCAAATTCCTTTTTTTTTTCTTTCTTTTATTGGATTTTTTAATTTACTTTTTAAATGTTATCCCTTTTTCTGGCTTCCCCTCCACAAACCAGCTATCCGATACCCCATACTTCTATGAAGGTGCTCCCTCACCTACCCACACAGTCCCTTTGACCTCCCAACCCCGACATTCACCTACACTGGTGCATTCAGACTTGAGAGGACCAAGTCCCTCTCTTCCCATTGATGTCTGACAAAGACATCCTCTGCTACATATGTGGATGGAGCCATAGATCCTTTACTGTGTTCTCTTAAGATGGTAATTTAGTCTCTGAGAGCTCTGGGGGGAGTCTGGTTGGTTGATATTATTTTTCAAATTAAAAGGTTGGAAACTCCTTCATCTCCTTCAGTCCTTTCTCTAACACCTACATTGGGCACCCCATTGTCAGTTCAATGGTTGGCTCCCAGCATCCACATCTGTAGCTTTGTCAAGTTCTGACAGAGCCTCTCAGTAGACAACTATATCAAACTCCTATAAGCATTCACTTCTTATCATCTACAGTATTGTCTGTGTTTGCTGTCTGTATATGGGACGGATCCCCTAGGTTGGGCAGTCTCTGGATGGCCTTTCCTTCAGACTCTGCTCGACATGTTTTCTCTATATTCGCTCCTGTGAGTATTTTTGTTCTCCATTCTAAAAGGTCAGAAGCACCCATACTTTGGTCTTATTGCTTCTTGAGTTTCACATGGTTTGTGAATTGTATCTTGGGTAATCTGAGCTTTTGGATTAATATCCTCTTATAAGTGAGTGCATATCATGTATGTTCTATTATGACTGGATTACCTCACTCAGGATATTTTCTAGTTCCATCCATTTGCCTACAGAATTTCATGAAATCATTGTTTTTGATAGCTGAGTGGTATTCCATTGTGTAAATGTACCACAGTTGCTGTATTCATTTTTCTGTTGAAGGACATCTGGGTTCTTTCCAGCTTCTGGCCATTATAAATATGGCTGCTATGAACATAGTAGAGCATGTGTCCTTGTTATATGTTGGAGCATCTTTTGGGTATATTCCCAGGAGTGGTACAGTTGAATCCTCAGGTAATACTATATATCATTTTCTGAGAAACTGCCAGTCTGATTTCTGGAGTGATTGTACCATCTTGCAATCCCACCAAAAATAGAGGAGTGTTCCTCTTTGTCTACATCCTCGCCAGCATCTGCTGTCACCTGAGTTTTTTATCTTAGTCATTCTGGATGGTGTGAGGTGGAAACTCAGAATGGTTATGATTTGCATTTCCCTCATGACTAAGGATGTTGAATATTTCTTTAGGTATTTCTCACCCAATTGATAATCCTCAGCAATGAATTCTTTGCTTAACTCTGTATCAAATTTTTAATAAAGTTATTTGACTCTCTGGAGTCTAACTTCTTGAGTTCTTTGTATATTTTGGATATTAGCCATCTATTGGATATAGGATTGCTAAAGATCTTTTCCCAATCTGTTGGTTGCCATTTTGTCCTAATGACAATGTCATTTGCCTTACAGAAGTCATATAGTTTATTGTTGGCTACTGGTTTGCTACATATTGCTTTTACTATGTTTAGGTATGGGCCTTGAATTCCTGATCTTTCCAAGACTTTTAACATGAAGGGGTGTTGAATTTTGTTAAATTCTTTCTCAGCATATAATGAGAAGGTCATGTGGTTCTTTTCATTGAGATTTTTTATATAGTGGATTACTTTGGATTTCCATATATTGAACCATCCCTGCATCCTTGGGATGAAGCCTACTTGATTATGATGGATGATAGTTTTGGTGTGTTCTTGGATTTGGTTTGCAAGAATTTTATTGAGTATTTTTGTGATGATATTCATAAGGGAATTTGGTCTGAAGTTCTTTTTCTTTGTTGCATCTTTACTTGGATTAGGTATTAGCATAATTGTGGCTACATAGGAATTGCGTAGTGTTCCTTCTGTTTCTATTTTGTGGAATAGTTTGGACAGTATTGGTATTAGGTCTTCTATGAAGGTCTTATAGGATTCTGTAGTATACCCATCTGTTCCTGGGATCTTTTTGGTTGGGAGACTTTTAATAACTGCTTCTATTTCTTTAGGAGTTATGGAGTTGTTTAGATGGTTAATCTGATCCTGATTTAGCTTTGGTACCTGGTATCTGTCTAGAAAATTGCCCATTTCATTCAGATTTTACAATTCTGTCAAGTATAGGCTTTTGTAGTAGGATCTGATGACTTATTTGAATTTCCTCAGATTTTATTATGTTTCCCTTTTCATTTCTGATTTTATCAATTTGTATACTCTCTCTGTACCCTCTATTTAGACTGGCTAAGGGTTTATCTATCTTGTTGATTTTCTCAAAGAACCAGCTACTGGGTTTGTTGATTCTTTGTATAGTCCTTTTTGTTTTTGTTGCAGTAAAATTAAAAAAGTCACCTGACCTGGTCCCATGAGTTCCTACTCCATGGGAATCCACATACTCTAGCTGTTTCTCTGTTATCCCTTTCACCCACTATTCCCTTGGTAGGTTTTATTAAGCCTGTTACCATCTAGTTCTGTGGGCCAAGCTACTGCAGCCTCATGCCACCCTAGCCCTAAGCATTCTATAGCAAGGCTTCCTGTCATAGACTCTGATCACACTCCCAACTCCACAGATTCTGGATCAAGAGTTCATCTTGGTGGATTTTTTTCTTTGATGAATATGAAATATCCATCCTTATCTTTCTTGATAGCTTTTGATTGAAAGTCAATTTTATTTGATATCAGAATGGCTACTCTAGCATGTTTCTTGCGATGATTTGCTTGGAAAATTGTTTTTCAACCTTTTACTCTGAGGTAGTATATCTGCTTTTGTCACTGAGGTGTGCTTCCTGTATGCAGCAAAATGCTGGGTCCTCTTTATGTATCCAGTCTGTTAGTCTATGTCTTTTTATTGGGGAATTGAGTCCATTGATGTTAAGAGATATTAAGGAATAGTGATTATTGTTTCCTGTTGTTTTGTTGTTAGAAGTGGAATTATGTTTGTGTGTCTCTCTTCTTTTGATGTCATTGCAAAGAGATTACTTCTTGCTATTCTCGGGTGTAGTTTCCCTACTTGTGTTGGAGTTTTCCATCTATTATCCTTTGTAGGGCTGGATTTGTTGGAAAGATATTGTGTATGTTTGGTTTTGTTATGGAATATCTTTTCCATCTATGTTAATTGAGAGTTTTGCTGGATATAGTAGCCTGGTCTGGTATTTGTGTTCTCTTAGAGTCTATATGACATCTGCCCAGGATCTTCTGGCTTTCATAGTCTCTATTGAGATGTCTTTTGTAATTCTGATAGGTCTTCCTTTATATGTTATTTGATCATTTTTCCTTACTGCTTTGAATATTATTTCTTTGTTTTGTGCATTTGGTGTTATGACTATTATGTGATGGGAGGAATTTCTTTTCTGGCCTAATCTATTTGGAGGTCTGTAGGCCTCTTGTATGTTTATGGGCATCTCTTTCTTTAGGTAAGGGAAGTTTCCCTGTATAATATTGTTAAAAATATTTACTGACTCTTTAGTTTGGAAATCTTTACTTTCTTCTATACCTATTATCCTTAGGTTAGATCTTCTCTTTGTGTCCTTGATTTCCTGAATGTTTTGGGTTAGGAGCTTTTTGCAGTTTACATTTTCTTTGTTTTTTTTTTTCAATGTTTTCTATGTTATCTTCTGCCTCTGAGATTCTTTCTTTTATACCTTGCATTCTGTTGGTGATGCTTATGTCCATGACTCCTGATCTCTTTCCTATGTTTTCTATTTCTAGGGTTGTCTCCCTTTGTCATTTATTTATTGTTTCTATTTCCATTTTTAGATCCTGAATGATTTTTGTTCAATTCCTTTACCTGTTTGGTTGTGTCTTCATGTAATTCTTTAAGGTATTTTTGTGTTTCCTCTTTAAGGACTTCTACTTGTTTACCTGTGTTGTCCTGTATTTCTTTAAGGGAGTTATTTATGTTCTACTTAAGTCCTCTATCATCATAATGAGATGTGATTTTAAATCCAAATCTTGTTTTTCTGGTATATTGGGATATCTAGTATTTGCTTTCCTGTGAGAACTGGAGTCTGATGATGCCAAGTAGTCTTGGTTTCTGTTGCTTAGGTTCATGTGCTTGCCTGTCACCATCTTGTTATCTCTGGTGTTAGCTTGTCTTGCTATCTCTGACAGTGACTTGACCCTCCTGTAAGCCTATGTGTCAGCACTCCTGGAGACAGGCTTTCTTCCAGTGGGATCTTGGTACAGACAGCTGTGTCACAGTGTCAACTCCTGGTGCAAGGAGAAACTGGAAGGATTCTAGTCTGCTCCTAGGTTCCTGTGTCCAGGCAGGTTTTTCTTGGGCCAGGAGTGTGAGCAGAAATGGTAGTCTCACCTGTGTTCTCAGGATTGTTGGCACTTCTGAGAGAGCTGCACTGTCCACAGAGCATCTGGGTACAGAGAACTGTGGGTCCAGGTCACATACTGGTGTGGGCAGAAACCAGAACGATCCTGTCTCAGACTTGTCCTGGGTTCCTGTGTCCTGAGGGCTCCAGATGGGTATCTCAGAGCAGAAGTGGTGCTCTTATCTCTGCTTTCAGGTGTGTCAGTACTCCTGGAGACTGCCTATCAGCTCTGGGCTCAGGTGGAGACTGGAACCATCCTGTCCCTGTCTGTTCCTAGGTTCCTGTGTTCAGAGGGTTTCAGGTGGGTTCCTCTTTGGCAGGATTGTGAGCACAAGTGGTGGTCTCCACTTGTGCTCTCAGGATTTTCTGCACTTCTGAGAGTTCAGCTCTCTGCCCCATGGGATCTGGATACCTAAAAATATTTTATTACACAAAGGTTGTCACAGAATTGGATAGTTCTCTACTCTGTAAACAATCATTCTCACCCTCCACTGAAAGGTTGCTTCTGAACTTCTCCTGTGGTGACACAGCACTAAATTCCTGTTGCTAACAAAAGAATAGAGATGCCTCAGTGATTTAAGTTGAAAACCAGACACTAGTATATGGTTCTTGTACCCAGCATTAGGAATGTTCAAATGCCTTTATTCAAAAATACAAAATAAATTATCTGTAGGCATGGACAATGACAGCAATAAGCCATTATATATTGTTAAAGGAAACCAGTAACTGATAGTTACAGTGATCAGCCAGGATTCTCTTCAGTCATTTTCTTCAGATGATATCTCTGAAGTTATTGGTAAGTAGCCTGCCTTGAGCTTCCTGTCACAGTTCATTGATAAGGGCAAATCTCTATTCTAGGAGTTAGAATTTGCCACCTCCCATACCCCCTACCATCCCACCCATTGCACCCATTCCAGAGTTCTTCTCTTCATTAGGAATTTTTGTCACTTTAACTTCAGCTATGGTTAGCAAGGAGTCCACTGCAGCTGCAGCCAGCAAAGCAGTTCTTCTAACCTTTGTTGGATCAAAGATTCCCTTTTCCACCATGTTCACAAAATCTCTAAGCATGACATCATAACCATCTTCTGAGGAACTTTGCAGAATTTTCTCAACTAGCAAAGACCCTTCAACATTTGAATTCTTAGCGATCATCATTACAGAATTTTAAGTACTCTTTTAATAATTTCTATACCTCTTTCTGATCTTCATTAGCAAGCTTTAATTAATCCAAGGCTGGGATGCAATGAAGCAGAGTACAGCCCCCTCCTAGAACAATGGCCTTCATCAACAGCTGCTCTTACAGCATTGAGAACAACTTACTTCTCATTCACTTCAACATCAATTGTCCCTCTAACCTTCAACACAGCTACTCCATCTGAAAGTTTAGTAAGTCACTCATTCATCTTTTCCATTTCATATTCCCTAGCTGTGATATCTAGCTGCTCAATGATCCCTTGAATACATTTTTCAATGTGAGCTTTGTTTCAAAAGCATGGCACCATCTTTGGTGACAATGACATCTCCAACTTTTCCTAAGTCATGGGCTTGAACATCTTCAAGATTTAGATTCAACCCCTCTTTTCCAAACACCGCACCACCAGTAGAGATAGCCGTGTCTTTAAACTGAATCTTCCTATTGTCTGTTTACCTTTGACTGCTACAACTTGAAGACCAACTTTTAGCCTGTTTAAAACCAATGTGCTTAGAGCTTCTCCATCAACATCTTCAGCGATTATGACCAAGGGCTTCCATTGGCAATTTCAAGAGAAGGTACAATGGACTGGACACTAGAAAATTTCTTTTCACTCAACAAAACATAGCCATCTTGGAATTCACATTTTTGACCTTTTGATGTGTTAATAAAATATGAAGAAATATATCCTCTATCAAACTTCATGCCTTCAATAATTTCTAGCTCATCATTCAGGATTTTTCCATCCTTCACTGTGATGACACCCTTTCTTTCATTTTTTTTATTGCATCAGAAATGATGTTCCCAATGTCTTTCTCTCCTTTTGCCAAAATTGTAGCATCCTGAGCAATTTCTTCAGGGGTTGTCATGGATTTAGATTATTTCTTAAGTTCAGCAATTACAGCATCAATGGACAACATCATACCTCTCTGTATTTCCACTGGATTAGCCCCTTTGTTGATCTTCTGAAAACCCTCCTTGGCAATAGACCATGCCAGAACTGTGACAGTGCTAATGCCATCCCCAGCCTTTCATTTGTTTGTTTCATTTCTTGTTCAAGCAACATTCTGAACAAGATTAGCTCTGTTATTTTTGTACTCATCATTTAAATCAATTGACTTTCTAATAGTGATACCATCTTTTGTTACTTTGGGACTTCCCCAACTCTGTTCAATAATCACTGTTCTTCCCTTTGGCCCCTTTGTAACAACTACAACATCAGCTAAAAGGTCTATATCTTGAAACAGCAAGGCCTTAGCATCTGTACCAAATTGTGTATCTTTGGCATAGGCCAGAGTGAGATGAGGAAACAGTGTCCAAGACACTGGTCTCACTTGGTGAAGGACTGTGTTTAATTCAAGCATTTCAGTAGGGCAGTGGCATGGGAACATTAGGAGAGGCAGGCCATCTGCAGCTAGTGAGGGCTCTCTTTTCTGTCTTAAGTGTGTGTTGGCATTCTTTGAACAACCTTTGCCCATACATCTTTCCAAACCCTCATTATCATCCAAGGAAATTGATCAATTTCCAGAGGATGAATTTTTAGAATTCCAGATATAAGTGACATCAGGGTATATTTCTGCTTTTTATTTCTGTGCATTTAGATGCTATGGAAAATTTTCCTTAAGTATTTTATTTGTTTGAATTCAGGAGTTTGTATATAGTCCCTGTTAGTATCACGTTGGAGCATGAGTCTTCAGCCTTCTGGCCTAGGATCATCTTACGTCGTGAAACAGGAATCATTAAGGACTAGCTTATTCTATCTCAGCAGAACTAAGCTGTCCTCTTCTGTAACTTGTATCCTCTTATGAACAGGAAAGGTCTGTAGAAGAAATAGACGATTTCTGCCCAGTAGCTACATTGTCACAATGTATAACCTCACCTGGAGGTAGTCGCTCAGTTTCTATTATATTTTGAATTCATGAAATGAGAGCTGTTAGAAGCAGATATGTCTTAACAAATGATAAATAACATTAAATGTCATATTTTATGGATTTCTGGCATTTTTGAAAACTATCTATGTAAAGTAATTTGAACTATTGTCCATTAACTACTTTTAGCTATTTTTAATAAAATTATCTTGAAAACACCCTAAAATTAAACTCAGAGTCATGAATTTGCTATCTGGCCCTTAAATCATATTGCTTAAACATGTAAAAACAGTTTGTAATGACAGTAGTAGAAGGACTGGGTCTAAGCTTTGTATTCTTAAATGTGCTGTATAGGCACGATGCCTATATGAGATTAACAATCTTATTCTCATTTTTATATCAGTAAGAAATTTATACCAATGAAAACTTTAAATTTTTTCAAATAAATTCTGTACCAATTATAACTTCAACTTAGTAACAATTATAAGGATTTCTACCAAATGATTAAGGCTGTACAATCAATACTAGCTAATTCCTTCTTGTTAAATTATGACCATTTCTAAATTCCCCAGAAAAACAACCTAAGAATAGCAACCTTCAGCTCCCCAATGTTTAGGACATTGGGTTGACAGCTCTTCATAACTTCATCAGGCTGAATATGGGCATTGAGATATATTGGGGTTGGGTAGGGAAAATGAGGGAGTTGTTTAGGCATTTAGAAGGCCACACCAATGATTATTGTAGTCTCTGATGTCTGTCCTGAGTGGATCTGGCTGAAAGTCTCTGAGATCAGGAATTTAAGCAGGTTACTTTAGCATGTCAGATGATGAGACTCACCAAAGCTGTGCATTCTGTAATATATAAATCTCAAAACAAAATTTAAGTATCATTGAGATATTTGTATGGATAGTATCAGTCTATGTAGTGTGGATAGACTGATTAGGATGAAATTTTTTCTTTTCTTTTCTTGTATCTAGTTCTTCAGGAGCTCTCCCTCTATCAAATATGATCTATATATCTCTGGAAGGTGTCCAGAGTCTAATCACCTTTTCTAAAAGCTCAAAAACTAAACTTTTTCCCCAAATCAGCATATCCTTTAGTCGACAACTAGAGTTTCCTGTAAAACTTTTTCCCCAAATCAGCATATTCTTTAGTCGACAGCTAGAGTTTCCTGTAGACTAAATATCGGTTATGCTCTGTACCTGAAGCCTCAGACTTCCATTTATTAATAACTTTTACTTTATCTATCTGTTATGCTCTCTACTTGGAGTTACAGATTCTATTTTTCATATCTTAGTTCTGAACTTTTGGTGGAATTCCCCATGTGACAAACTCTGTATATAAATCTATCCTTAAAGTACATAAACCAACTTTAGAATTAATTTAGTCTCCAATCAACATCTACTAAGGAAGCAGGAAGATTTCATTCTGGGTTCTGTGGCTTAGAGCAGCCTGTGTTTTTCAGAGCAGGGGACCTAGAATCTGCGAGCAGAGATTTCCCCTGTGTTTCTTTGTTTCAAGGTTCCTGTCCTTGTGTCCACATGCCTTGTCCTAAGGCCACCTTTATCTCACTTAGAAAATAAAACTCTAAGTTTTATGCTGATAATCTTAAATTTCTAGTGGATTCTTGCCTATCACATTGGATCACCAATGTAGTGGGAAATATTAAAACAGGAGCACACTCTCACACTACTACCAGCACCATCGGGCAACACAGCATCAGTGGGGTATTCCTTTCTCAGCTGTCTCTCCGGCCCCGAGCTCCTAAAATGTCTATACCCGACTCACTAAGTTCCCATGGCGGGTTGCTGCCATGCCAGCTACATGCAGCCACTTGCCATTTGTGGTTATAGTCACAATTCCCAGTAATACGACGAAATCAAAACTCTTAAGGCTTGTAATTTATCAATCAATTTTATATCAGTAAATTCTCACCCCACAAAACATCCACACAATAAACTCAGAGCCAATTGATATTGATATGAACTGCCCACCTAGAAAAGACAAATTTTCCTGTATTAATTCACCCCTTATAAGATATTCATACCTACCTGTGGCTATTTAAAGCCACACAGATCTGGATTTTCCTTCTCTTCCTCCATCTTGTTTCTTCTCCCTCTTCTATTTCTCCTGCCTCTCAAAAGCTATGTGCCCACATTTCTTTTTCACTGCCCAGTCATAGACCTTGCATTGTCTTGTGCCTGCCCTTACCTGCATATACCATGCATAGTCTTTTGTGACTGAGTTACCTCACTTGGGATGATATTTTCTAGATACATCAATTTGCCTAAGAACTTCATGAAGTTGTTTTTAATAGCTGTTTAGTACTCCATTGTGTAAATGTACCATATTCTTTGTATCCACTCCTCTGTTGACAGACATCTGGGTTTGTATGTTGATGTCAAGGCAATACATTATTGGACAGTAGAGAGTGGGGTGGGGACAAAATTCTTTTTAGGTGGGAGGAAGAGGAACAAGGGGAATCAAGGTGGAAATGGCAGAGGAAGATGATTCTGATCCAGGTGGTCTAGGTCATTTTTATCTTTTCTAGGTGGGTGGTATCTTTATTAATTGGCAGTGGGTTAATTCTGTGGATGTACTGTTGATTGAGCATTTAACATGTAAATAGAATTGCTAAATTACAAGTTTCAAGAACTTTAATTTACTGGGCTAAAGAGGACAGTATATGAAAGAAATGGCTGAGAGGCAGTTGGAGTCTGCAGATCTGGTTCTGTTGCCCTTGTGGAGTGGGAAATCGCAAGGGCCCACAGAACAAGAAGTGTGTGTGTCAGCAGATATGGTAACTACTGCCTAGGGGACTGCACAGAGAGAGCAGCTAAAAGGAAGACAGCTGGAAGAACCGATTGTGTGGTAGAGTAGCAGCTGGAGAGAGGGGATCCAGATCACAAGAACTGATAGAAAACATTCCTTCCTAATTTTTACTACAGCATAGGTTATTTCCACTTTCTGGCTATTATAAATATGGCTGCAATAAACATAGTGGATCATGTGTCCATATTACACGTTGGAGCATCTTTTGGGTATATACCCAGGAGTAGAATAGCTGAGTCCTCAGGGAGTACTGTGTCCAATTTTCTGACTAACTGCCAGACTGATTTCCAGAGTGGTTGTACCAGCTTGCAATCCCAATGACAATAGAGAAATGTTCTTTCTCTACATCCTTCCCAGCATCTGCTATCACATGAGTTTTTGATCTTAGCCATGCTGACTGGTGTGAGGTGAAATTTCAGGATCGTTTTGATTTGCATTTCCCTCTTGTCTAAGAATGTGGAACATTTCTTTAGGTACTTCTCAGCCATTTTATATTCCTCAGGTGAGAATTCTTTGTTTACCCCATTTTTAATAGGGTTATTTGATTCTCCAGAGTCTAACTTCTTGAGTTCTTTGTGTATATTTGATATTAGCCCTCTATCAGATATAGGATTGGTAAAGATCTTTTCCCAATCTTTTGGTTGTCATTTTGACATATTGACAGTGTCCTTTGCCTTATAGATGGTTTGCAATTTCATGAGATCAATTCTTGGTCTTAGAGTGTAAACCATTGGTGTTCTGTTCAGGAAATTTCCCTTGTGCCCAATGTGCTCAAGGGTTTTTGACACTTTTTCTCCTATAAGTTTCAGTGTATCATGATCCACTTGAACTTGAGCTTTGTACAGGGAGATAAGAATGGATCAATTTGCATTTTTCTACATGCTGCCTGCCAGTTGAACTAGCACCATTTGTTGAAACTCTGTCTTTTTTCAACTGGATGGTTTTAGCTTCTTTGTCAAAGTCAAGTCACCATAGGTGTGTGGGTTAATTTTGGGTCTTCAATTCTATTCCATTGATCTACCTGTCTATCTCTGTACCAATACCATGCAGGATTTTTTTGTTTGTTTGTTTTTAATCACTATTGCTCTGTAATACAGCTTGAGGTCAGCGATGGTGATTTCCCCAGTAGTTCTTTTATTGTTGAGGGTGGTTTTTTCTATCTGGGTTTTTTGCTATTCCAAATGAGTTGGCAAATTGCTCATTCTAATTCTATGTATAATTGAGTTGGAATTTTGATGGGGATTGCATTGAATCTCTAGATTACTTTTGGCAAATGGCTATTTTTACAATATTATTTCTGCCAATCCATGAGCATGGGAGATCTTTCCATTTTTCTGAGATCTTAGATTTCTTTATTGAGATTCTTGAAGTTCTTGTATAGATCTTTTACTTGTTTGGTTAGTCATCCTAAGATATGTTATATTATTTGTGACTATTGTGAAAGGTGTTGTTTCCTGAATTTCTTTCTCAATCTGTCTATCACTTGAATAAAGGAAGGCTACTGATTTGTTTGAGTTAATTTTATATACAGTCACTTTACTGAAGTTGTTAAACAGGTTTAGGAGATCTCTGGTGGAATTTTGGGGGAATGACTTAAATATAATATCATGTCATCTGCAAATAGTGATATCTTGACTTCCTCCTTTTCTTTTTTTATTTAATTTTTTATTCTATATATTTCTTTTTTAAAATTTTTTTATTAATTTTTATTTATATGAGTACAGTGTAGCTGTTTTGAGATGCACCAGAAGAGGGCATCAGATCTCATTACAGATGATTGTGAGCCACCATGTGGTTGCTGGGATTTGAACTCAGGGCATCTGGAAGAGAAGCCAGTGCTCTTAACCACTGAGCCATCTCTCCAGCCCGATATATTTCTTTACTTACATTTCAAATGTTATTCCCCTTCCCAGTTTCCTGTCCATAAGCCTCCATTCTCTCCCCTCCCACTCCCCCATATGGGTATTCCCCCTATACATCTCCCTTACTGTCCCCCCCCATGTTCCCCTGCACTGAGGGTCCAACCTTGGCAGGACCAAGGGCTTCCTCTTCCCCTGGTGCCCCAACAAGGCTATTCTCTGCTACTTATGCAGTTGGAGCCCTGGGTCTGTCCATGTATAGTCTTTCAGTATTGGTTTAGGCCCTGGAAGCTCTGGCTGGTTGGCATTGTTGTTTTTAATGGGGTTGAAAGCCCCTACAACTCTTTCAATTCTTCCTCTAATTCACCCCAAGGGGGTCCTATTCTCAGTTTGGTGCTTTTCTGCTAGCATTGTCCTCTGTATTGGAAATGTTCTGGATGTATGACTCAGGAGAGAGCTATATCTGGTCCCTTTCAGCACTCATTTTCTAGCTTCATCAATCTTGTCTAGTTTTTGGTGGGGATATATATATATGGGCCACATGTGGGTCAGGCTCTGAACGGCCATTTCTTGAGTTGCTGCTCTAAGCTTTGCTTCCATATCCCCTCCTATGGATTTTTTTTTCCTTTTAAGAAGGAGTGGGAGCATCCACATTTTGGTCATCCTTCTTCTTGAGCTTCCTGTGGTCTGTGGATTGCATCTTGGGCAATTCAAGTTTTTTGGCTAATATCCATTTATCAATGAGTGCATACCATGTGTATTTTTCTGTGATTGAGTAACTTCACTCAGGATGATATTATCTTGTTCATTCCATTTGCCTATGAATTTCACGAAGTCATTGTTTTTGATAGCTGAGTAGTATTCCATTGTGTAGATGCACCACATTTTTTGCATCCATTCCTCTGTTGAAGGGCATCTGGGTTCTTTCCAGTTTCTGGCTATTATAAATAAGGCTCCTATGATAGTGGAGCATGTGTCTTTGTTGTATGTTGGAGTGTCTTTGGGGTATATGCCCAAGAGAAGGACTTCCTTTTTTTCAATTTGTATCCCTCTGACCTTCTTTTGTCATGTAATTGCTCTGGCTAAGATCTCAAATACTATATTGAATAGGTAGCAAGAGGGTGCACATCCTTGTCTAGTCTCTGAATTTAGTGGGATTGCTGTGAGTTTCTTTTTTAGATTGATGTTGGCTACTGGTTTGCTCTTGTATTGCTTTTACTAATTTTAGGTCTAGGCCTTGAATTGCTGATCTTTCCAAGACTTTTAACATCAAGGGGTGTTGAATTTTGTCAAATGCTTTCTCAGCATCTAATGAAATGATCATGCATGTTTTTTTCCTTTTAGTTTGTTTATAAAGTGGATTACATCTCCATATATTGAACCCTCCCTGAATCCTTGGGATGAAGCCTATTTGATAATGATGGATGATTGTTTTGATGTGTTCTTGGTTTCTGTTTGTGCGATTCGTATTGAGTATTTTTGCATTGATACTCATAAGGAAAATTTTCTGAAATTCTTTTTCTTTGTTTTGTCTTTGTTTGCTTTTGGTATCAGTTTAACTGTGGCTTCACAGAATGAATTGGGTACTTTCTCAGCTTTTCTGTCTTAGTATTCTACTACTAAGAAATCTATTTGTGTTTAATTTATACATATTTGAGTTGTTTTATATTTGATGAACATGTAATGTGAAATAGAATCCATGATTTTCTCTTGTTGAATTGTCCTCTCATTTTATTATGGCCTTCTTTGCTTCATTTTATTGCTGTTGATTTAAAACTTTACTAGGTATAATTAAGGCTACAAATTTTTATTCCATCTGTAAAAATTCCCTTGATTTTGTTCTTAAATATGAAATGAGCTTATATAATAAGGAAGGCTTAGTTGAATTTTCATTTTATCTATTAACTCCTTTTTTAAAAAAATATTTAGTTCACTTATATTTAGTATAGTTAAACCTAGAAATGTCTTATTTCTTTCATTTTGTTATTTATATTTTTGGTATATCAATGCCTTTTTCTTTTACAGTTCTATTTGTGGACTTAACCACAAATTTTGGGGTATTTTCTGGACCTTTTTGATTCCTTATCACTTTGGCTGTTTCCATAAAGTGATTTGGTTTTTTGGCTGTCACAGAGTGTGGAGAAACATTTTTGATTATAACAAGGTATTTTGAACTGAAAGCAACTTGAAGATAGAAAAGGATGAATAAAGAGCAAGGAAAATAATAGCAAAAATTATCTACACTTGCTTTTTGTTCTTTTCTATATTTTGATTTTATATCCTTTTTTATGACGTTCTATTTCTTAATACTTGTATAGTAACGCAGCTATTGCTTTTTTAATTCATTTACTTTTTAGCCAATTATTCCAGTCCAATAAACACTAAATAGATTTGCTGTGTTCCTTTAAACCTAGTGAGTTTCCCCAAATGATCTATAAACATTCTTTGAGAATGGACATTTTTCTGTAGTTTTATTTTTGTTTGTCAGATAATGTCATTTTTACTTAGAAGTTCTTCATGCTTCTTGGCATACAATTTTTATTTATTGGAGGTTTGGTATAGTTCCAGTATGCATAATCTTACTTTCTTTATGTTATTATTTTCATAAATAACCTGCGTGCTTTCTCTGTGTCTGTGACCTTCCTCAGTCCAGATTTTCTGCAACTAAGATTTTTGATGTTGTGTTGTCAATATTGCCTTCTACATACATAGCTGTTATATTTTTCATGGAGTAAGAGAATGACTAAAAAGTCAAAAGGATAGGACTCAGCCTCATTGGTTTTGGGCTTTTTTTTTTTATATAAAGATTGATGCCTATCAACCTCTTCTATCAGCTAGACCATTTTTTTTTTGTTTTTCTCCATTCTACCGTCTAATATTGAAGAAGTACAATTTGGGCCATCACTACCAGCACCAAAATGCTGCTTTTTACTATTGTTCACAAACAACTGGAAGCAGTGTATCAAGGAGGGAAGACTAGGACCCTTGTTGCTAAAGCCTGCCTGATGCTGTGTTGTACATGATTTAAGACTCTTATGACTAGTTCAGAATAATCCTGGCCAAAATACAGTCTGTTCATCTGAAATTATGTCTACTTAGTGTTGTCCGGTAAGTCCAGAGGCTCCAAGCACGGACATGTGTCTGGGTCCAGAGTCTTTGGGTTCTTTCTCATAGGTTTCAGTGTGTTGGGTCTGGCACTACGCTTTAAGTCTAAGGCACAGAATTAATTTTCTCTCCCTCTTCCAAGTGAGAGGCATTTTCTTCTATGCTGCTTTTCTTAGAGTTGGCAGACATGTTCAAGCCTTGGCTTCTTGCCTTCCTCTATGGCTCTTTTTCATATTCTTATGCTGCAGCTAGGTACTTGGAGCTGGCTCTTAGTTTTATTAGCTCCTTCGAGTGTAGTTTGTCTGTGCATAGATGTTTAAGCTGTTATCTATGGAGTGATAAATACTGAAAGGTCTTACTCTGTCAACATTTTGCTGCTCCCTCTCAATTCTATCTGTAGTTGTGCCCACCAAATTTGTAGTTACTTTTGTATGTGAATCATAGCAACCTAGGCTCCTCATCTTTAAAATGTACTTTTTTTTCCTGTTGTAAAATGTGTTGAGATAAAGCAAGAAATGGTAAAACAGGCCTGTAATCCCAGTACTTGGAAATTAGAGGCAAAAAGATAAGGATTTCAAATACATAGTGAGTCTAAGACTATCTGGGGTTACATGGGATGCTATCTTAAAACAGGAGGCAAGCAAGCAAGCAAGAAAGAAGGAAAGGAGAAAAGTTATAAAGACAAGTTACACCTCTTCATGTTCTTTGTTATTAACCTCTCTAGCCCAAATTCCAAAACTCAATACAAATTTAAATCCCTTTACCTTGAAAAAATGGAAGGAATGTATAAATTTCAACTATTTTAGCTGGAAGCTATTTCCTATACCAATATAGTGTATTTATATGTAACAACAGAACAATACTTTTCTCTCTTTCTCTCAAAACAGTTTGGTAATCCTGTGTGCTGAATGAAAGCCATCAGTTAAACCTCCGTTTACTAATGCCTCTGTTAGTTTAGGCTGTGTTGATTTCAAGATCTGACAATACTACCAAAGCTAACAAAACTGGTACCTAACTTGAGATTGCATTTTGAAGAGTATAGAATGTTTATTTGCCTAGTTCTAGGACCAGCAATAGTTGGTCTTATTGAGTCTAGTACAAAATAAAGATGAGAATGGTCTGGATTAGGAACAAACAAAACCATCAAACAGAAAATGCAATATAGGAATGCAAATGAAAGTGTCATGATGTATTTTATTTATATCTGATGGCATTATGAAAACAGAAAATACTTTGTTTTAACCATAAGAGAGAAAATGCTGCACAAAGATAACTTTATTTGATTTGGCAGATGTATGTCCTTCTAACATTCTATGTGATTTACTAATGAATTGAGTGGAGGAGCCATGGTTCCGAAATAAGAATGAGAGAGGAAATGAGAACTGTGCCCCAGAAACCCACCAAGGCTTTCATGCATGGGAAGCCAGTTCAGGTTCTAGATGAAAGCATGCTGTCCCTCAGCTACATGGTTACTCTCACTTAACAGTTACCTCTTACTTTGTATCTTATTGTTTTAGTCAATTTAAACCAGGTAGCTTATAAGCATTAGGGATTTATTCCTCATGTTCTGGAACTTACACATCCAAAGCTCAAGGTGTCAATGCCGTTCAGTAAGAATCAATTGCCTGGTTCATAGATGGCATTTTCTCTGTGTCCTTAGATGTTATAGAGTAATATAGCTTCCTATGGATACATTCAAAAATATAGTAGTTATGTGTGTGTGTGCACACACATATGTGCACATAGATGTGAAAGGCACACTTTTAATCTTTAAATGGACTCAATTAAATAAAAAGTAAAATTATACAAATATAAGTAAGAAAATGTAGTTAATATATTATAGGAAAGTAACTACATAGTATATCTCTCTAGTAAAAATTATAATTAAGAAAAGAAAAGCCCTTACAAAATAAATCATCCAAATAAAAGAAACAAATGCTTGGGGTGGACTAGTAGCCCACGCTGCCTAAGCAGGCTGCGAAGGCAGAATAGGAGATGAATGTTATTCCAAAGAAAGCCAAAAACTCCACAAATGGAGTGAAAGGGTACAAGAAGTACCCTTAATGCAAACATTTAAAAATGCGTGCCAGAGAAGTGAGCCAGGCAAGTTTTATCCACACAGTTTCCTGGTGAGGAGAGACAAGGCAGAAGCTATTCTTGAAACAAAATCCAGAATGATAGACAGTCCTACCATCAGGATGTCTTCACCCTCCTACAAGCCTCAAATTCACTTACCAGTTCTAATGAGACAGTCCTTTCTCTGACCAAGGGTGGGAGAAGTGCCTTTCTGTCAATTGCACAGCTTAGTTGGGTGCCATCTATTGACATATCCTGGTGGCTAGAGAGCAGAGAGTCACCACAGGTCAGGGAGCCTAGCTTGGCTGCCACATCTCATGAGTAAAGGAAAGCCCAGAGAGGAAGTGATAGAAACAGGAAGTACAGACATGGACGAGCCAAAGGATGCCAGTAGCAAGCTTGGCTCTATCAGAAAAGTTTGTAGAAAAAGAGAGCCCAGTCCTCAGTGGCTGTGAGCAGGTCTCATGAACTGAGAATAACCCAAGGGTATGATAGCTCTGAGTCCAAGGGCAGCCAGCAGCAGCCACAGCAATCACTCATTGCTGTATAGTCTGAAAAACATCTGAAAAGTGTCAAGGGTATATTTGATACATACCTCCAGTGGGGTAATATTCAGGAAATATTCAAATTACAATTACTGGCTTCAGTGTTGCAACTCTGCTCACACTTGTGACGCACTTGAGAGACAGGTTCTAGCTAAAACTACAACCACACCACAAGGAAAAATACTGAAAGAAAGCTCAGAAGGGTTAGGAAACCTTCCTGGTCTAACAGTGGCCAGCAGATGTCTCTTCAGATTCTTGTCCAATAGAAGATTTCACTATTGGCCGGTATTTTCCTTCTCTTTGTTTGTTTTTGTTCTTTGTCTCCTGTTTTCTTTTTTCCCTAACTGCTACATCAAGTACTAAAGATTTATTTTTGTTAGCATTCATTATTTTTTAAGTTATGTGTTTGTGTGTATGTGTGTGTATATGTAAGCATGTGTGTATGAGTGTAGGTATCTGTGCAAGCCAGAGGCATTGGATACCTTTGGAAATGGAGTTACAGGCAGTGATTTAGTTAATGAAACTATGTACATTTTAAAACGTATATTCTTGTAAGTTGTAGATTTATGTATATGGGTGTTTTGTCTGTGTATATTTTCTACACATGTCTTTTTTAATGAATTATTTACTTTACATAGCCATTTTGCCTCTCTTCCTCCTCTCCTCCTAGTCCCACCTTCCATCTCCCTCCTCCCATTCTCCCACTTTCTCCTCAGAGAAGGGGAGTGTCCCTCTCCACCCCATCCTGGCCAATCGGTCCCATCAGAACTACATTCATGAGAAAAACATGTGGGAGAGGGAGTGGGGAGGTGAACAAGGCATGGGAAGGAAAATGGGGGATCAGGTACAGGGAGAGCAGGGATAGGGTAAGAGGATTGTGAGAGAAAAAGGAAATCAGTGTTGGGGGGTGCATCCAGCTGGAGACCTGGAACTGGGGAGGTTCCTGGGAGTATATGAGGGTGACCTTAGTTGCGACACCTAGCAGGATGGGATATGGAGCGTGAAGTGGCCATTTCCTTTAGAGAGAGGCAGGACTACCAGTGAGTAGAGCAGGATATCAACCTTCTCACGAAACCATTGACACAAAACTTGCCCTCCCTACAAGATGTGCAGGATAAAGATGAAGCAGAGATTGAGGGAATTATTCACCAATGACTGGCCCAACTTGAGACCTATCCCATGTAAGAGAGCCAATCAGAGGCAAACCCTGACATGATTAATGATACTCTGTTATGCTTGCAGACAGGAGCTTAGCACAATTGTCATTTGAGAAGGTTCATCTGGCAGCCGATGGAAACAGATGAAAAGAGCCACTGCCAAACATTAGACAGAGCTCTGGGAGTTTTGTGGAAGTTTCTGAGAAAGGATTGAGGGAGTGCTGGAGGCATCAAGGACCTTAATAATCCTATTATTGAGAGTTTGTTCTTATAAGCTAATCATTGCCCAAAGCTTTACCCCCCACCTCCAAGTAGCACCACATATAACAGTGTATTTCCAACTGTGAACTTTGAGAGCATATTTCAGAGCATAACACTTGTTTTGAGCCTGGGTGAATTCCCATACATGATGAGCCTGCCAGGATTCTGTGATTAAAGAGGAGGCCTTTCCAGTGAAAAGAGCCAATTGGGTGGTAAGGCTGAGCCTATCTATACTCATGGCTCTGATGCTTCCTCTCACTAGGATTCATTTGCAAAACACAGCTTCTAAAGTAAAATTATCAAAAGTTTCAAGGTCATGTCAGTAGACCATTAAACTTAACTCAGAGCTGTTTTGAAAAGAAATCCCCAGGAAACCGTGTAGGTCATGTACCCACAAAGCGTCTCTGTTTTGCATAACTTCATAGATCTCAATAGAAATGACTTGTTTTCTGGTGAAAAAGGAAAAAAAAAAACAATTGAGGTGACTAAGCACTTGAGGATAAAGGTTTGGTCTAGAGCCAGCAGTGAACATTTTTTCTTGCTCCCTTTCTTAGGGAGGTAGATATTGGACCTCCAGTTTGTTTCCTGCGTTGAAACACACTGTAAAGTGCTGGTCATTTTTTTGAAATGGCATGGAAGATCTTTGTGTTCTGCTTCTAGCTTTGTTACTGTTTAAGGTGATACAAACTTCTGTAACCCAACTCAAATCAAATCACCTTAAACTCTAATCATTTCCAGGTACTTCCTAGTCCAATGAAACATAACTGTATTTTTTAAAAATTGAAACAATTCACATGGGATTTATTTTTTCTATCTTGTTTCACCTTAAACATTCACAGGACTTAGTCATTCTCCCCACCCACGTACCACATGCACACACTGTTAATAAAAATATGAGAAATCCGCAAAGATTCTCAGGATTCTTAGATATAGTACATTTAAAAGTTCTCTGGTCACAGTTTGTCACAAGAATAGTAATTATAACATGTCCTCCAGGGTAATAGAAATACTGACTTTCAAGTTAACTTATCACCCATCTGTCAGACGAGGACTCGTGCTGGGAGGATGCTCTTTCTTTCCCTTTTTCCTTTTAACACCTGCTTCCTTCCAATTCATCTGTGTTCTTTCTCAGCAGACATTTTCTGACCTTAGCTAGGTAAGAATGTGGGAATGAGGAAGAGAAGATGCTGTTGTGTGGTTTGCATGAAAACCTTTCTGATCCAGAAATGCTTCCCCTCTTTGAGAACATGAAGTGTCCCTTGGGACTGGCTACCTGTTTCATACCTGCTGTCTGCTCATAGACTTCCTCTGGGCTATCCTCTTGGCTATGAAACCATATTGATCCTGGCTTGTTTGTGGTAATAATTCACATTTAGTATTTTGAAAAATATTGTTATTATCCATTCAGTTTGAATCTAGTTATAAAATCCTGCTGAAGAACAATGGGGGAAATAATGACATCCTAAATATCATAATGGTATAAGAAATATTTTGCTGTTAATTGCTAGATTTTTACTGAATAACAATGTACATTCCCTAAGCCTTAGGGTTTTATCTAGGACCTGGGATGATCGAATCCAATTCTGTGGCTTATGATCAACCAGGTGATTAAGAAGGCTTTCATTGACCATGGTATATTTCACCTGGCCTATTATTTCTTAGCAATCATTCCATTCTGGATGAATCCTGGGATATAGAAGGAAATAATGGTTCAGTTCTAGGCCCACCACTGCATGGTTTACAGTAAATATAAAATGAGATTTTAGAAAATGGCTCCCATCAGCCATTTAATAAAGTTCTTATTTGGTGGGCAATCTATGGTATTTAAAAATACTTCTCCTATTTAATTTCTCATGTTATAACAATTCTAAGCACTGCAGCCAATACAATAAAGTACTACATTGCCCCCTTTACAGATGTAAGAGACACAGCAGGCTGGAGGATATTTCAAACACTCTGGACTTAGACTCCAAGTCTTGGGACTTCTCAGTGCCCGTGGGAGGAGACTGGCTCTCCTCTGTTCTGAGATCATCTGCCAAATGCATTTTGAGCTCAGCACTACAGACAAGGATGCTTTTCTGCATGGCAACAGGGCAGGCGGTGGCTTTAGAGGAGAATCATGTTTCTTGCATATGTTTTGACTCTTGCAAGCAATGTGGCTTATTTAGAGATGGTCCAGGGATGCCCCTGCTGAGAGACAGGCATGCTTTTCCCCAACCCTCATTCTGGTGGAGACCTCTTCTCTCCTTCAGACAGTATGGCTTCTCTGAAAATCACCCCATCAACATGCCAATAACAGAGCCGAGCATGTTGACATCCAGCTGTTGCTTTCACTACCAATTTGTTTTAATTGGTCTCACACCGCTTTCCCCTCACTGTTTGCGTGGTGTTGGTTTAGCTCTGTCTGAGACCAGCTTGCGCTGTAAACCTTTTATGAAGGGAGCTTGCTGATGTGTGGAAAGTCACAGGCAGCTGGTTGGGCCTGGCTAGGGAATCTGGAACATTCCAACCCCGAACTTAAGTATTCAATGAAATAGTTTTCTTTTTGAATCTTTTCTTTTTAAAATGTAGTCCTCAATAGCTGGAAGCAAGACTATTTCCCTAGTCAAATGTCTTAGCTTCGTTTATTCTTTAAAAATTTTTTTCTGGGATAGTATTTTAATTACAATATTTCTCTTTTCCATTTCTTCCCTCATAACAGTCCCATGTAGAGTCTCCCAGCTCTCCTTCAATTCATGACCTCTTTTTCATTAATGTTTATTGCATATTTATATGTATTTATTTGTGTGTGTATACATATACATGCATAGTTGTAAATATAGGAACATATACATACATATATATTCCTAAGTGTACCCTCTTCAGTACATATTATATACATGTACATATATACATATATATGTATGTATGTACATACACACACACACACACACACACACACACACACACACACATATATATATATATATATATATATATATATATATGTTTTCAGGGCTGACTGGCACTGTACAACCAATTGTTGTGTCCACCCCTAAGGAATGTCACTATTTATTCTTAATTCATAAGCAACATAGTTTTAAATTGAGAACAAGGACAGCGCTGGAATGAAAAATTTTTGACAACTATTGCTCTTGGGGAGAAGGTCAACTGTGGAGTTTATGTGATCATAAATAGGACGTTTTGTGCTAATCAGCATCATTAATTAAAAACTGAGCTGGGTTCAGTACTGAGAGTTCACCGGGAGGAGGACAGAAGCCCAGGTGCTATGCTGTGATCCAGACATTTGAGTATGAGACAAGACTGAAGGTGGTTACAAGGTGACCAAGAGGGAGATGGCAGCTGGCATTTGCAGGAGCTATCTGTGCTCATATCTGCTGTTGCTAATGGCGCAGCATATTCAACAGTGTGAGATCATTTAATCTAATCATAAAATCCTTGATGTAGAACTTATTAATATTCCATGCTCCTCTGTGTCTGTGACTCTCATTTATGCTCAACCCAAGGTTTAACACAGTGCAAAGGAACATACACACAGACACACAGACACAGACACACACAGACACACACACACACACACACTCACTCACTCACACGTATGTGCATATAAAACTCAGAAAGCAGGGCCATTATTTTATGTATTCTTAGTGTTTATTGAGCAACTACCATCTGTATGTGCTATTACAAGTGTTCTAAGTCATGAAGAAATGAGGTTCTTACCCTCAGGAATTATAAAAACATGCAAAGACTCACACTGTCTAGAGTAATGTTAATATGTGTTTTGTTAATAAAGTTAATAGTATATGGTAAGTGTCACAGAGGCAAAAACCAAAATCAAACCCAACCAAAACCAAACCAAACAAACAAATGAACAAACAAACAAACTGGAAACTGAGAGTCTTTCTTGCAGGTTTTATTTCAAGCACTAAGAGCAATTTTTGAAATAATAAAGATAAATAGGTTGTACCCTGTGATGCAAATTAGTTCAGTTATCTTGTATATTTGCCACCACTAAATAAATACCCCATTTCAAACTGCCAGCAAAGCAAGAATCACTGCTTTTTTTTTAATATCTTGAGTTTAAAAGTCTGTGGTTAGTTTATTTTAGTATGTAAGATGTAAACAGATTGCAGCATTGCAGAGGCCAGACAGAAGTAAAACATACTTCTTCATTTTGAAAGGACAATATTAAGGAAGAGGATTGCCCTTTATAAGATATCTAGAAAAACAATTTCATTAGTGGGGAGACCATTCAACTTTAGAGGCATTTATTTGGGAAAAGTTTACTAAACTTATTGATACAGAGAGGAAAGTTTGGAGCCTTAGGGTGTCAAAGAGGTCAGCACTCATGAGAAGAGAGATGGCTATAATGTAAGGCAACCATAAGTGAGTGCTAGGGGTCAGCTTTGAGTCATGGATTCTCTATGTAAGATTTCACAGTTTGAAGATCTTCATTCAGCAAATAGAAATGGGCTCATTTGCTAAATTGAGATGTCTTTCCAATTTCAAATTTGGAACCACATCAAAGAAACAACATGTACAAAGACAAATGACGGTGGTTTAACTACGTGTTATTCTTAGAAAACATTGAAATATATATTCCTTCCCTTTTCCGCTCCTCCCTCCCTCCCTCCCTACCTCCCTCCCTCCCTTCCTCTTTCCCTCCCTCTCTCCCTCCCTCCCTCCCTCTCTCCTTCCCTCCCTACCTCCCTCACTCCCTTCCTTCCTTCCTTCCTTCCTTCCTTCCTTCCTTCCTTCCTTCCTTCCTTCCTTCCTTCCTTCTGCCTGCTTATCTTCACCAGTATCCTGGAGTGACAGGATGAACTAGGAGGTACTTCACTGTCAAATTAATGGAATGCTTGTCAGTCTTAGTTCGAAGCATGGAATTCTTGCTCTGTTTTGCATTATAAACATTTCCTTGTTTTCTCTTGGAGCCTTTTCCCCCCCTCTATATCATCCCTACAACCTCACATAAAATGCATTTTAAATTTATTTTTAGCTCCAGATTGATAGACAAAAGGATAGGGAGTGGAACATGTACCTGGAGTTTGCATAATTTGTGTTCCTGACAGTTTAAATATTTCTTTTTATTTTACTTTCTGTTTAAAAGTCCAGATGAAGGCATGAGGTCAAGTTTAGCTAAAGTGTTAAAATTATAAATTCTCCCAAATTAGCCTGAAAACTCATCAGTACCAGAAAGACTAATTTCTCTATACGTTAGTGGTTTGAGACTAGGTGATTACTCATAACTGTACCCAAATGACTTCAGGTGACAATAATCATGTTCAGAGCAATGTGACCTATTTGTAAATTTCCCAGACAGGAGTGAAACTTCCCACAGCCATGATTAAATAGTAGAAGTGGCCCCTACATCCACTGTTTTTTTTCCCTTAGAGTAGAATAAAGTTTCTGTGACCTTGCTGTATTTAAGTCTTACCAATTAAAGAATGTTTATTAATGATAATACAATTCAGAAACAAATTTTTGGCTAGGCACACAATTCACTAAGGAATGGAACCACAGTCAGTGAGAGCTGCCAAATACTTTGAGTTGAATTGCTCTGAGGGTCAGTGCCAATGGGTTTTCATTTTTTCCCCTTTGAATCAGTGGTTTTTAGGCTTTGATTTTGCTATGCTAAGTACTGGTTGCTTCCAGAGACAGTATGTAGACCCAGGTGATGCTATGTGACCTCGACCCCCAAGTTATCCCAGATTAGTGAATAAAGATGCCTACAGCCATTAGCTGGGAAGATGAGACATAGGTGGGGTTTAGGGTTCCTGAGCTTGGGGTCAGAGGAAGACCACTAGGTGGTAAAAAAAGAAGACGAAGAGAGAAGGCACAGTGGGGGTAAGAATCTTAAAATAACGGCCATGTGGAATGGCTAGTTGAAGCTAAGAGCACCAGACAAACTGTGGGAAACTATATAATGGGATTATTGGATTGGAAATAGACCTTATAGCATAAAGGGCCCAGCTCTTGTGCTGATTAAGGTTTATTATAAATATAAATGTTATGTGTGTCTTTTATTTAGGAACTAAATGGTAAAAGGTAGGCTAGAAAGCCAAGTTTGGGATTACATATTTTCTACAAGTGGCTCCTTTTGTTGGATTTATATTTTTTGTAGCCTCTTGACACCCATTTCAAAAGAGGTCCGATTTAGAAATACTGGTTTCTAGAAACATCTAACATCAGATGAGTCATTCTACTCACTAATCACCTCTGATTTTTGTATTTGTGCACAATGTGCTGTCTCAGAGAAGCTTAAACTTATCTTTGTTACGGCCCATTTCCAGTGCTAGTATCTGCCTTCTGTGATTCCTCTGCCTTCTTCACTCTGTATTCTTTTCTTCCAGTGGTTCAAGTTCCAAAGACCTAACCTGCTCCTGTAGAACTGTAAATCATTAAGGTGAAGGTAAAATGTCGGAATGATAAGCTTCACACTCAAAGCACACATGTATAATCATTGTTTTTTTAATTGAAGTTTATTGAAACATATCCAACTACAACTGTTTTTATTAGTTCATTTTGACATTCAGCTCTTTGAGTAACTAAGGATAGAACGAGCATTGTGTTAAACATGTCTTTTATTTTTTACTTTACCTTTATTACGTCAATTACTCAAAGGTTAATTCAAATTTTCCACTGAATCCATCCAAAGGAAATATATTTACTATCATAAATCTATATGGAATGGTGAGTTTTGGATCAAACTGGTAGAGACAGGAGGAGTTCAAGCTCAGCTTCAGCTCATGCTGAGTCGAAGGACAAACGACCTGAGGTACATGCACATTTGTACTCAAAAGGATATGTGGCCGCTGCTGCTTTGGCAGTGACTCAAGGGAACTGAGAATACATTTCTTAACTCAGCACAGTTGGAGCAGAAACCCATTGCAGAAAGCAATTTGTTTAAACTCTACCAGAGAAGGAGCAGATATGTCCTCAAATCTGGATTCACGGTTTGAGAGTACCATGGCTTGCAGCATGAAGTACCACCTGGGGCAGATGACTATTATGCAAAAAAGAAATATTGAAATGGATTTATAATATCATAGATTGTATATTTTCTCTTGCTTAGTATTTATTCATAGTCATTGACGTAACTCTGTCATGCACCAGATCTTGGAGAGAAATGATGAAAAGGTGGAACTGAGGAAGGCAGAGAGCATGGAGATTCCCAGTGTTACCTGCTGGTACTCCATGAGATGCTAGGGAAGAAATGGGCTGCCCTTGAATCAGCCCACTAGCCAGAGATTAGAGCTGTTTACAGTTGGCAATAGCAATCTTCTCCCTGTTCTCACAGCTCTTGGAGCTGTAGCACTCCATGATTTCCACAATACTCACGCAGTCTTTCACCTTTCAAAAGACACAAAAAAGAACTTCACTGCAAAATGCTTCGCTTAAACTAGGAGCCAGAAGGAAAAACCCAAGAAACTATTATCTAAAATGGAATCATCAGATGGTAGATCATGATTTTAAGCACCATTGATGAGAAGTTCTTTCTAGGCATGCAATTTAGATGTTAAGATAGAATGATTTTTTTCATCAGTTAGTATGGGTTCCACTATGTACAGCTCACCAACTCAGAGATGTTGTATGGTACGATAGTTAATAGTCCTGTGTGTGTGTGTGTGTGTGTGTGTGTGTGTGTGTGTGTGTGTGTGTGTGTGTGTGTCTGCCAGATGTACACATCAATGATGATACACACAGAGACTGGGCAAGGACTGGTCCTTGACAGAGTCCTTTACTGGATCCGGTCTCACCAATTTGGCTAGTCCAGCTTGTTGGAAACCTACAGGGCTCTGTCTACCTTCCTGCCCCTTGCTAGGATTACAGGCGCATGCAGCCAAGCTCATTTCCATACCTAACCCACATTGAAGCCCATTCCTAGGTTCTAAGTGTGTGCCAAGATATGAATTTGGATCCTCTTGTTTGCACAACTGTTTGATCCAATGATCTGTGTCTTTAGTACCATTATTGGATACTGGGTTGATAAATCTATGCTCAGTCTTTTGTACATGTATTTGATTCTACATTAATTTTGTTGGTATTCTGTCTAAGCTCCACCCCCACATCTACCTGGAAACAGCCAGGTATGCTCCGCCCCACAGTTGCCTGGCAATAGCCAGCTGTGCCTGACTATAAAAGGATTGCCCCCTCCTCACCCTCACTTGCTCTTTGCTCTCTTCTCTTCCCTGTTTTTCCCTCTTCCTTGTCCCTTCTCTCTACCCACCCCTCTTCCCTCCACATGTTCATGACCTGCCTTTCCTCTCTTCCTTCCCTTCACATGCTCATGGCCGGCCTTTCCTCTCCTCTACTCTTCTTTCATTAAGCCTCTCCACGTGGAATCATGTTTGTTTGGTGTGTTCTGTCCGGGCCTGGGCCGAAATTTAAACCCCAACATTGGTCCTAACAAATTTATTATCTATAAAGCAAAACTAATAACATTTTAATGGATTATTGTATGGATTCATGGAACTAATAATATTTGGTATATTAAGTACTCTAAATACATATTAACTCTTTACAATTTATTGTGTACTATCAAATGAAAGTTTTGCATTCTATGAGTGGTACTGTTTCTCTATTTTTACATTTTTGAATCTTTGTTTTTTATTCTAAATAGGATTTAGCCCACTGTGTCAACATAAGTCTATTTGTGTAGCAACCAATTCATTATTCAAGTTATGAAGTTCTTACATTCCTAAGGTCTTTGTATCCTGTGTCATCTTATAGATAATACTTTGCTATGTTTTCATAGTCAACCAGGTTAAGAGGCTGGCTGTGATATTTCTATGACAAGGCACATGAGAGTGAATGGCTGCTTACCTCTTCTCCCAGTACTTCTTTTGGACAGACTCTTTTCCATTGCTTTTTACAGAATTTTGTTCAAGTGACCTGCCTGTGAGTCTTTCTTTTTGCTTTTAGTCTGCAGCTCCTTAAAGTTTTCTCTATTTTTAAGAGGTTCACAGAAAGGAACGAAGGAAGGAACGAAGGAAGGAAGGAAGGAAGGAAGGGAAGAAAAAGAAAAGGAAGAAAGAAAGGTACAAAGATAGACAAACATTTTTGTTTCAATACTGAAAGCTTTTGAACTCTTAGTCTATAAAGCAATGAGTAGCCTCAAGGTCAAGAACCCCTTAGCTAAAACAACTATCTGCAGATGAGAGAGATTCCCCCTCAGTGTTCGGAATGGACATTCCATACATCTCTTCCAAAAGAGTGTACCAGACCCTAAACTTTAGGAATCCAGAAGAAGCTGTTTGCAATGGATGCTTTCTAACATCCATATCCTGATGTTTTAAAAGCTACGTAATAAATCTGACACTATGTATTTTCATAGCAATTAATAGTTTCTTCATTAGAAAAAGGTCACTATTCTCTCAGTCTCTGTCTTTGCCTTTGTTTTTCTCCTCCCTCCTTCATCCTTTCCTTTCCTTCTGTTCTTCTCCTTCATTTTCTAAGAGAGTGCTTTATTGCTAATCATTTTCTTTCAAATCATAAGACTAGATAAGGAGTGTCCAGACATTGAAAATGAACAGTAGAGTTTGAGAATCACCTTAAAAAAGAGAAAGAGAGAGAGAGAAAGTCATTCTATGAAGGCAAAAATTGTTGTCTCCAGAGATGGAAACCATTATAATTTCAGTTTTCTAAAGAGGAAACTTTCTTCTTAATCATGACTGATTCTAATGGCCTGTCTTTTAAGATAAATAACTCCCTTCTATTTATTCAAATAATAATATATCTCTGTGACTCTGGATGATTAACATACTGTATGTTACACAATGATTGCATATTACTTTTCTAGGAGGCTATTTTTGCATAAAATTGGTATCCTGTTGTGTAGATTCATTGGGATTAGATTTGTAAGTAGAACAGAAGTCCAACCACACTTTCTTGTTCTTTCTTTCCTTGGCTTGTGCTGTCCCCAGACTCTGTCCCAGCACATAAGTGTAGAATGCCAGTACCACTCCAGATGGGTTAAACCAGGGGTGATTTTACCATTTCATTAAAATCTCAAAAGCCTTATTTTATAATAAAGCTACTTTTTGGCATTTGAATTCTAGTTTTCCATGTCTTCGTATAAATGTTTCATATCAATACCCTAGAATATGTCTTTCCAGAGTTCTTATCTATAATTTCTCCTCTGAAATTGATTCCCTAGTCATTTTCTTGTGGCTTGGGGACTCTTCTGCTAGGTCTACCGCTGGCCTGGAAATTAATCTAGGGTAATTTTCTGCTACTCTGAATTTTTCAGATGGTGGGTCCGGGAAGGGCTGAAGGCGATACTTCACCGTTAGCATTCTCCTTCCCTTCTGAGCCAGAGGGTATAGCCTAGGAAAATGCCAATCAGACCCTTTTAAAATTTACATTCTCAGTGGATGTTTCGGAACTTCTGTTCTTTATTCCCATCATTCGTTGTCCACAGGAGGACTTTGGGGATCTTATGTAGTAACATCTTTCCTAATAGGCAATTCTCTTTGCTGACTTGCAGCCAAAGGACTCTTGGCCATTTGCATTTCACTTCAGTGAGTTCTGCAGTCTCCCTGCTTCCCTAATGAGCTCTGAGCCTTCAGAAGTCTTAAAAAGGACAGGAAGAACTGCTATGGTCATTGCAGTCCAAAGGCAGACTCTCATGGCTATTGCAACTGAAATGAATAAATAGGTTATTTTCTGTATTCAAAGCAACATGAGACAGTTGCAACAGCTTGGGAGCAAATCTTGATTATTTTCTCATGGTCATGTGCATTTTCTTCAATGTAGCAACTGCTGCATGCAGCTTATGCCTTTGTGTCTGTCTCCACACTCTAATTAATACAGATTCAGATAGTTGATGAATTTATGAGTATGTTGAGAGGGGAAATTTACAAAAACCTCTATTAACCTAAAGATGATTCCTGGCCTTTTTTTTTGGACAAGTATTCAGTTGAATGCCAACTCATGTTGAATATGCAAATGTCAATGTTTAAATAAGCTCCCAGAGAAATATAGGGAGGCTGCTCCCATTTGAGGGACTACCAAACTGAAACAAAATTAATTCCTTTATTGAACTTCATAGTTCCTTCTTTTAAATATTTTAAATAATATTTACAATTACTTTTGAACATTTTATACAGATATACAGTGTACCTTAATATCTATCCTTCCCCATCTCTGGCTTCCCCCAGAAATTCCAATCACATCCCTCACGTACCTGTATGTCCTCTTTAAAAATCATTGTCGTCGTAGTCTTCTTCTTCCTCTTCTTCTTCTTCTTCTTCTTCTTCTTCTTCTTCTTCTTCTTCTTCTTCTTCTTCTTCTTCTTCTTCTCCTTCTTCTTCTTCTCCTCCCCCTCCTCCCCTCCTCCTCCTCCTCCTTCCTCCTCCACCACCACCACCACTACCACCACCACCACCACCACCACCACCACCATCATCATCATCATCATCATTATAGTTCACTGAGTTCAATAGTGCTGCCCATATGGAAATTGGGGGCAGCCTACCAGTGGTCATACTCTAAATTTTAGAGTCTAAGAGGAAATGATGCTCCTCCCATAGAAGACATCAATTGCCAATATCTTCTCAGCCAGGAGCAGGACTTGGGAAGCTCCTCTTTGCTTTGTGTTGTTGTTGTTGTCATTGCTGTAATTTTCATGTAGCATGTTTCATTTGCCTAGTGTCCTAGACATTGATTCTGTCAATTTGATTATAAACTGCTTAAACTGTCTTATACATGTTTGAATTTCCTCACTATTCCAGTACTGAGTTTTTCCCACAACAGAGCCTTCTTGGGATGAATGCCTAAGTCAGGTTAAATAATAGAAAAAAAGAAACATGGGCCAGGGCACCTGAATTCAGTGTCATTTAGTGGTGTTCAGGAGAAGAGCAAACCTAGAAGAATAAAAACATTTCTAAAATTTATTTTTCATTGGCATTGTATGACAGAGAAGGACAGAGTGTGATACACACACACACACACACACACACACACACACACACACATATCTGATTTGATGAGAATATTGTAGATTTCAGAAATGGATACCTGCCTGTATGTCAGGTAAGTTTCAGGCTCACAGATGGATATTTGGGCATCATGGAATATACTTCTTGATAGGTCCATTAGAAGAGTTATCCTGATGAAGAAATGTGTCAAGCTGTAACTCCTGTCAAACAACATGCAAGTGACAGGCAGATGGCAAGATGCCCAGTACTTACATGGTACAGGCAGTGTGAGATGCGAACAGGACACTAAGGTACAATGTTGTGGTATATAACTCTTTCCCAGCTGCAGTGTGCCTCTGCAGCTTTTGTGACCCAAATGTATTGCTTTGTTTTCAGGATCAGCGTGCTTATTGTTCACTTCCTCTGTGTTGCTTGAGTCACAATTTTTTCCCTCATCATTGCTGTGGGAGAGCATTGGATGTGCAGTGGTCCATTAACCCTATTAAAAATGGGGTTCAGAGCTAAACAAAGAATTCACAGCTGAGGAATGCCAAATGGCTGAGAAACACCTAAAGAAATGTTCAACATCTTTAGTCATAAGAGAAATGCAAATCAAAACAACCCTGAGATTTCACCTCACACCAGTGAGAATGGCTAAGATCAAAAACTCAGGGGACAACAAATGCTGGCGAGGATTCGGAGAAAGAGGAACACTCCTCCATTGTTGGTGGGATTGCAGACTGGTACAACCATTCTGGAAATCAGTCTGGAGGTTCCTCAGAACTACCTGAGGACCCAGCTATACCTCTCTTGGGCATATACCCAAAAGATGCCCCAACATTTTCAGAGATCTTCACTGTAAGAAGATCTTAATTGCTTAATTGAACATAAGATGTATTTTGTAGAACATATATGCAAACCAATTGTTAAAATACCAGTTTGTGTGCAAGTCTCAGCTCATTCTGTGTTAGGTTGTGGAGCAAGGGGAACACTTATCCATTGCTGGTGGGAGCACAAACTTACATAGCCACTGTGGAAATCAATATTGTGGCTTATCTTACATTTGGAATTGGTCTACCTCAAGACCCAGCTATAATACTCTGGAACACATACTCAAAGGTTATATGCTCCATCCTACTACATATTTCATGTTCCATCCATGTTTCATGAACCATGTTCTATCCTACCACAAGGGCATTTGCTCAACCATGTTCATTGCTGCTTTACTCATAATAGCCAGAATCTGGAATCAACATAGTTGTTCCTCAACAAGCAAAATAAAGGATAAAGAAAATGTAGTACATGTACTCAATGTAATATTACTCAGTTTTTTTTTATTTTTTTTATTTTTTTTGAGTTAATTTTATTTTATTTTTTTAATTTTTTTTATTAACGAGTATTTCTTATATACATTTCGAGTGTTATTCCCTTTCCCGGTTTCCGGGCAAACATCCCCCTAATCCCTCCCCCTCCCCTTCTTTATGGGTGTTCCCCTCCCCATCCTCCCCCCATTGCCGCCCTCCCCCCAACAATCTAGTTCACTGGAGGTTCAGTGTTAGCAGGACCCTGGACTTCCCCTTCCACTGGTGCTCTTACTAGGATATCCATTGCTACCTATGAGGTCAGAGTCCAGGGTTAGTCCATGTATAGTCTTTAGGTAGTGGCTTAGTCCCTGGAAGCTCTAGTTGCTTGGCATTGTTGTTCATAAGGGGTCTCGAGCCCCTTCAAGCTCTTCCAGTTCTTTCTCTGATTCCTTCAACGGGGGTCCTATTCTCAGTTCAGTGGTTTGCTGCTGGCATTCGCCTCTGTATTTGCTGTATTCTGGCTGTGTCTCTCAGGAGCGATCTACATCCGGCACCTGTCGGCCTGCACTTCTTTGCTTCATCCATCTTGTCTAATTGGGTGGCTGTATATGTATGGGCCACATGTGGGGCAGGCTCTGAATGGGTGTTCCTTTGTCTCTGTTTTAATCTTTGCCTCTCTATTCCCTGCCAAGGGTATTCTTGTTCCCCCCCGCCCTTTTTTTTTCTTCTTCAAGCAGTTTTTTTATCTGTATATATATATTTATATTTATATAAAAAGACCAATAATAGCAGTGTGTTATGCATCAACAGCAGCAACAGCTTTTCCAGGTTCTGCAATCATCTGAACAAAACTGTAGAGACATCCAGCACACTCCATTAAAAAAAAAAGTAAAAAAACAAAACCCGAGAAAACAGCACAGTTCTGTTACTCTTGTGGTACCTGGCACCATTTTTTTTTAATTAGCTTCTCAATCATCATCTGGAAAGAAAACATTCTGAGCAACATCATTAAAAACAGCTCTGATAAAGCACGGTCACTACAACGTATCATAAAGCAGGTACAATCTATTTTACATCCACAGAGGTATGATACAGTACTGTCCTACATCTATAATACTAGAGGATACAATTTAAAAGGCATTATTTGAGACTTGATTCTACTTTTCCAGCAGAGGGCCTAAAGGACGCTTTGTAAGGAAACATACTCTAGACAGGATTTCCTTTCACTAGTGGCACAGTTCTAAGGATTCATTCTCTCCATGAATGTCCGCTAAAACCGTTATTAAAAAAATGAAATATCCCTAGAACAAAACCGTATAACCACTGGATTCACATGAAGATGACCTAGTGGAGACAAGCTGGACCTCACCTTACCAACAAGCTATCAAATCTGTTATGTTTAAACAGTGAGACCTCCAAGGAAGGAGATGCCAAGTAGTGCTTCAAAGCTTCAGACCACAATCAAACACAGCATCCTTTTCAACAGAAGCAGAAGCTCATCTGAATATGCTCAAGGATGCTGACATCAACATTTAATCATCTCCTCACTCATCCAGGAAGAAGGGGAGATCAGTTACTACTGTACTTTATTGTGTTCAACCAAATCACCATGTTACAAAAATAGCAAGCTGCCATAATAAAAAATAAGGCTCCTCTATCCAGCACCAGATAGCATCATTTTACTTTCAAGCCTAGAAATTGCACACTTATATATAAACCAACCGAAGATAAGAATTGAGAGTTCATCTTGGTGGATTTTTCCTTTGATGAATATGAAGTGTCCTTTCTTATCTTTTTTGATGACTTTTAATTGAAAATTGATTTTATTTGATATTAGAATGGCTACTCCAGCTTGCTTCTTCAGACCATTTGCTTGGAAAGTTGTTTTCCAGCCTTTCACTCTGAGGTAGTGTCTGTCTTTGTCTCTGAGGTGTGTTTCCTGTAGGCAGCAGAATGCAGGGTCCTCGTTGCGTATCCAGTTTGTTAATCTATGTCTTTTTATTGGGGAGTTGAGGCCATTGATGTTGAGAGATATTAAGGAATAGTGATTATTGCTTCCTGTTATATTCATATTTGGATGTGAGGTTATGTTTGTGTGCTTTTCTTCTCTTTGTTTTGTTGCCAAGATGATTAGTTTCTTGCTTCTTCTAGGGTATAGCTTGCCTCCTTATGTTGGGCTTTACCCTTTATTATCCTTTGTAGTGCTGGATTTGTAGAAAGATATTGTGTAAATTTGGTTTTGTCATGGAATATCTTGGTTTCTCCATCTATGTTAATTGAGAGTTTTGCAGGATACAGTAACCTGGGCTGGCATTTGTGTTCTCTTAGGGTCTGTATGACATCTGTCCAGGATCTTCTGGCCTTCATAGTTTCTGGCGAGAAGTCTGGTGTGATTCTGATAGGTCTGCCTTTATATGTTACTTGACCTTTTTCCCTTACTGCTTTTAATATTCTTTCTTTATTTTGTGCGTTTGGTGTTTTGACTATTATGTGACGGGAGGTGTTTCTTTTCTGGTTCAATCTATTTGGAGTTCTGTAGGCTTCTTGTATGCCTATGGGTATCTCTTTTTTTAGGTTAGGAAGTTTTCTTCTATGATTTTGTTGAAGATATTTACTGGTCCTTTGAGCTGGGAGTCTTCACTCTCTTCTATACCTATTATCCTTAGGTTTGATCTTCTCATTGAATCCTGGATTTCCTGTATGTTTTGGACCAGTAGCTTTTTCTGCTTTACATTATCTTTGACAGTTGAGTCAATGATTTCTATGGAATCTTCTGCTCCCGAGATTCTCTCTTCCATCTCTTGTATTCTGTTGGTGAAGCTTGTATCTACAGCTCCTTGTCTTTTCTTTTGATTTTCTATGTCCAGGGTTGTTTCCATGTGTTCTTTCTTGATTGCTTCTATTTCCATTTTTAATTCCTTCAACTGTTTGATTGTGTTTTCCTGGAATTCTTTCAGGGATTTTTGCGATTCCTCTCTGTAGGCTTCTACTTGTTCTCTAAGGGAGTTCTTTATGTCTTTCTTGAAGTCCTCCAGCATCATGATCAAATATGATTTTGAAACTAGATCTTGCTTTTCTGGTGTGTTTGGATATTCCGTGTTTGCTTTGGTGGGAGAATTGGGGTCCGATGATGCCATGTAGTCTTGGTTTCTGTTGCTTGGGTTCATGCGCTTGCCTCTCGCCATCAGATTATCTCTAGTGTTACTTTGTTCTGCTATTTCTGACCGTGGCTAGACTGTCCTATAAGCCTGAGTGCTGTAGACCTGTTTTCCTGTTTTCTTTCAGCCAGTTATGGGGACAGAGTGTTCTGCTTTCGGGCGTGTAGTTTTTCCTCTCTACAGGTCTTCAGCTGTTCCTGTGGGCCTGTGTCTTGAGTTCACCAGGCAGGTTTCTTGCAGGGGAAAAGTTGGTCCTACCTGTGGTTCCAAGGCTCAAGTTTGCTCGTGGGGTACTGCCTAAGTCCTCTCCGCGGCGGCAGCAACCGGGAAGATCTGCGCCGCTCTTTCCGGGAGCCTCCGTGCACCAGGGTTCCAGATGACGTTTGGTGTTTTCCTCTGGCGTCTGGATGTGCACAGAGTGCAGTCTCTTCTGGTTTCCCAGGCGTGTCCGCCTCTCTGAAGGTTCAGCTCTCGCTCCCACGGGATTTGGGTGCAGAGAACTGTTTATCTGGTCTGTTTCCTTCAGGTTCCGGCGGTGTCTCTGGCGCAGGGGTCCTGCCGCTCCCGGGCCCTCCCCTACGGGAACCCAGAGGCCTTATACAGTTGCCTCTTGGGCCAGGGATGTGGGCAGGGGTGGGCAGTGTTGGTGGTCTCCTCCGCTCTGCAGCCTCAGGAGTGCCCACCTGATCAGGCGGTGAGGTCTCTCTCCCACGGGGTTTGGGAGCAGAGAGCTGCTGCGGGCCGGGATCCGCGGGTCATTACTCAGTTTTTAAAAACTGACATTATGAAATTTTCTGGTAAACTGATGGAACTGGACAAAAATCATTCAGTATGAGGTATGCTGACCAGAAGGATAAATAAGGTATACATATTTGCTTCTAGGTTAATATTAGCCATTAATTAAATGATTACTAAGCAATTATCTCTAAACTAAATATAGAGGAAAGATCTAGGGGAGAAGACATAGATATTCCTGGGAGAGATAGATTTTACATAGAATAGATTTTACTAGGGTGTTGGGGGCATGGGAACTGAAAGCAGGAGGATCAGGATAAGGAGATAGGAGAGATGGAGGGAATGTGAGAAGAAATGGCCAGAACTGAGGATTATTTTGGTATGATATGGAAACTTAGTGCAGTAGAAATTTTGTAAAATAGATGAATTGTGATCCCAATAAGGTCTAATAATGGGGGTTATAGAGTCTCAACTAGTCATCTTCTATTACCAAACAAATCTTCCAGCTATGGACTGGGTTGCATTCAGTTGTGTTGTTGGGCAATTGTGTCCTGTGGAAATTCTCAATAATCTAGTCTATTGCTCAAACAAAGGTTGCTCTCAACAGATTGACAGCGGGTCCCCATCCACTCCACTTATTGAACATGGAAAAGTTAAACTGATGCCTTCATGGAGCCTTCTTCTCTACACATTAGTATCATTGCTGTGAGAAGGTACTCTGAAAGTTACCAAAAGAGAAATGGGAACACTAACGTGCCACAAAACCTTTCACCTATTATCTGTTCTACCTGCAAAATATGCTTGTGTAATAATAGTACAGAGCTTGTAGGAGTAGTTAAACAATGTCTGATTTGATTTAAGACCCATTCTAGTAGAAGGGACATATACCTTATACCATTTAGATAACCAAGAACCAGAGACTAAATGCTGAGAGGCCTAAGACACAAAAAATCCCTACTAATCTAAAAAGGGTATCAGACAAATTATTCCAAATGAATTATGTTCTGCTATATGTAGGGAGAATTTCTAGTGTATTGTATGAAAGCATTGTGTATCAATAAAAAAATTGGCAAATTTGCCAAGGTAGGAGACCGGAAGTGGGAGTTCTGGTAGGAAGAGAAGAATTCTGAGATGAAGTCATGGGTGGGAAGATATTTACCCAGAACACTGATTAGAAAGACTCAAACCTGTAAAGAGGTAGCCAGCCATATGGCACTCAGACTAGAATAAATGGGTTAGTTAAGTTACAAGCTAATCAGGTAACAAGCCCTAGCTTATGTCCCAGGTATTTATTCCTAAATAATAATTCTCAGAGTCAGTATTATGGGAACCAGGGAGTGGTGGAAAATCCCACCAGTACAGGTATATTTGGGTATCATCAGAGAGGTTTCACTCAGCAGCATCTGAAAATAGATGCAGAGACCCACAACCAGACATTATGTGGAGAGAGAGAGAGAGAGAGAGAGAGAGAGAGAGAGAGAGAGAGATTGATTTTAAATGTGAATGTCCATCAAATCCTCCCACCCAGAGCTCAGCAAACCCTGTTGAAGAGGAGGCAGAAAGAATGTAAGAGTCAGAGGGATGGAGGACACCAAGAGAACAAGGCCCTCTGAATCATCTAAGCAAGGTATGCGTGAGCTCATGAAGACTGAAGCAGCAAGCACAGAGCTTACATGGGTCTGCACCAGGTCCTCTGAGTAGATAGTATAGTTTTAGTTTAGTATTTTTATGGGACTTCTGAGTGTGAGAATGAGAGGGTCTATGAATCTTGTGCCTGCTCTTGGAACTCTTCCTCCTGTTTTGCAGCTGTGCCCAACTTCAACCTAAAGGTTTTGATTCACCTTATTTTATTTTATTTTGTCATGTTGTTTTCTAATGAGGAACAGAGGGTGAGAAAGAGGGAAGGGGAGTAGGGATATAGATCTGCTAGAAGTGAAGGAAGGGGAAACTATAATCAGGATATATTGTATGGGAAAGAATCTATTTTCAATAAATGAAAAAGATGCAGTTTGTAACTACAAAATATAATGGAAATAAAATGGGGTGGGTTATGTCTCTAGGAGAGTCAAGACACCACAGTGGTTTTTAAGGATTACAAATTCCAATTTAATGGAACACTATATGAATATAAATGTTTCCAGAGAATAATATGACATCCCGTGATTACATAAAATAAGGAAAACAATGCTTTTGTAACAGTGCTGTATATCACAAGGTGGTACTGGTCATAACTACCTGTAATGTTGCTGGAGGATGAGATCATTTCTATTTTTGAAAAATGGTCCTGAAGCAATCACCTGTCATCCTTTCAAATTTACAGTCTGTGGGCCGTGCATGAGAGGTCTTATTCTCATAGCTTTTTTTTCGGCCACATCACACATAGTACCTAGTTATCAATTCTTTGTGCTCTTGCTTTCTTCCAAAGTCTTAGTAAAGTACAAATTAATATTTTATTATCTCACAAGTTCTTGCTCTGTGACGAAATTTACAATGCTCCTGTAGTTGGCTTTGTACATACTTGGATCTGTTGTGGTAATTGCTGTCCGTGATTGATGATGCAGGAGCTCAGGGCAAAAGTAAAAGTAAAAGAGAATATGGAATACCATCTCTGCACCACTATACTTCATTATTCAGGTTTTCTGATGGCTTCAGAAAGTACTTTGGACAATCAACCATTACTACATATTAAGCAATTGTTGATCAAATGAAACAAAACGGTATCAGATGCAAAAGTAGCACTGGACAAGGACTTAACAAAACAGAATTTTAAATATTAGACATGGAAGTGCGATATCACATCTACATCAAACATTTTCTGTATTTCTTTTCTCATTATGTGTGTTGAACAAAATACTAAGGAGGATGCAGAGAAGTTAACAAAGTGAGATAAGGGAGAGCTTGTACCACAAAGGAGTTTGCTTTCTAGGGAAATGTGTGTGCACGTAAATGTGGCTAAAAATTAACAGAATAGAATGGAGTAGAAGCAAGAGCAGTCGATAGGCTTTATTAAGCATTTTCAATATTCCACTCCTCATGGCTTTTAATTTAGCCTTCTGGTAAAGTGGATGCTGTCCTTCTCAATTTGTGTACAGAGAAAGTGAGGCTTAGAGGTATGTGAAGTAGCTTTCTCAAGGTAGTAGAACTCATAAGTAGCAGAGCCAGGGTCTAGTATCGGAGGCAGGCTTGATTCTCACAGCCTTCCTGCGGGTTTACAATGCAATGGGGTGGAGAAAACAGCTCCTGCTGAGAGCCGCTCTGAAGCTGGGTGACTTAAGAATATAACCTGCTAATCCAGTTGATAAATTGTTAGTGATAAGACATGATTTTTCTTCTACTTTTCTCCCTCTCAAAAGAAATGTACAAATTTTATATCATGATAAAGGTAAATGTGTACAGAATGTATCTCCACTGTCTATTTAATCCCTAGCCCCAAGGAATGAAGAGCCCAGAAAACTACCTTGCAATACCATTTAACTCCCTTAAGACTTATTCCTCTCAATTCTTAGTATTTACTCAGCTCCTTAGGTCCTTTAATCCAGGACCACACACATCTCTACTGTCAGCAGAAAATATTTATTCCTCTTTATAAATTATTAATTTAACTTTATGGCTCAGAACTAAGTATCTCATGAATTTTGTTATCATGAATTAGTAATAATTCTGTACGTTTGTACAATGCTTTATAATGCTCTCCCACATAAATTATCTTATTTAATTTTCATAACCGTCTAGTGTGATAAGGAGCTTTGATTTTTTTTAATACCCCAAATTTAGCCATGAGGAATCGAAGACTTAGGAAAGTTTAAGCAACTGTTTTAAGTTCATATGGCTAAGATTTGTTAGTTTGAGCTTGTAATTTATCCAGACTATTATTTATGCTTCCCATCCTTAGATGCTTCTCATAGTTGAATGCTGGGGGAAAAATTCAGTTTTTACCAGCTCACAGATGGTAATCATGGATGAAAAAACGATGAATGCACAGCTACAACAACAAACGAGGTCTGGGTTAGGACTGCTAAAGATCTACTGCCGTTCATTAATCGGTAGGGGTCGAGCATATGATGGTCTACAGGAGACCTTCTTGCTGCTTTAACGAAATGGAAGAAAAGCCAAAGAAATATAGTTTTTATTTTCTTTTTATTTTTACACTCCATATTTTATTCCCCTCCCAGTCCAACCCCCTGACAGTTCCACATCCATACCTCCTCCCTGTTCCCACCCCCTCCCCACCCCACCCCCATCTCCACAAGGATTTTTCCCACCTCACCTACCACACCAGACCTCTAAACTTCCTGGAGCCTCCAGTTTCTTAAGGGTAAGGTGTATCTTCTCTGACTGAACCTAGACCCAGACCCTGGAAGTATGTGTTAGAGGCCTCATCTCAGCTGGTGTCTGCTGCCTGATTTCGTGATCCAGTGTCTAAGAGATCTCGGGGGTTCAGGTTAATTGAGACTGTTAGCCTCCGATAAGGTTGCCCTCCTCCTCAGTTTCCTTCAGCTTTCCCCTAATTAATAGAGGGGTCAGCAGCTTCTGTTCATTGGTTGAGTTCACATATCTGTATCTGACTCTTTCAGCTGCTTGTTGGGTCTTTTGGAGAGCAGTCATGATGGGTCCCTTTTTGTGAATGCCAAATAGCCTCAGTAATGGTGAGGCTCCCCTTGAGCTGAATCTCAACTTGGGCCTGTCATTGGACCTTCTTTTCCTCAGGCTCTTTTATTTTATCCCTGCATTTCTTTCAGACAGGAAAAACTATGGGTCAGAGCTTTGACCGTGGGATAGCAACCACATCCCTCACTTGATGCCCTGTCTTTCTGCTGGAGGAGGATTTAAAAAGTTCCCTTTCCTCACTGTAGGGCATTTCACTTAAGGTCCCCCCTTTGAGTCCTGAGAGTCTCTCACTTTTCAGGTCTCTGGTACATTCTGCAGGGTCCTCTCAACATCCTTCCTCCTGAGGTCACCTGTTTCTATTCTTTCTGATGGACCTCAAGGCCTCAGTCCTTTCCCCCTCCCAATACCAGGTCATGTTCCCCTTTCCCCTACCCCATCCTCTTTCCCTCTTCTTTCCCTCTACCCTTGTGGTTGCTTTCTTCTTCCTCCCAAGTGGGACTAAGGAGTCCTCACTTGGGCACTTCAGCTTATTGACCTTTTTGAATTCTATGGACTGTAGGACTGTATCTTGTGTATTCTGTCTTTTTTTTATAATATCCACTTAATATCACTTAGTGAGAACATACCATGCATGTCCTTTTGTGTCTGAGTTACCTCAAACAGGATAATATTTTCTAGCTCCATCCATTTGCTTGTAAAACTCAGGATGTCCTTGTTCTTAATATCTAAGTAGTACTCCATTGTGTAAATGAACCACATTTTATGTTTTCATTCTTCTGTCATGGAATATCTGGGTTGTTTCCAGCTTCTGACTATCACAAATAGTGAAAACAATTCTTGAAAATTAAAGAACATCTGGAGGAACCACCATCCCTGACCTCAAACTCTACTAAAGAGGAATAGTGATAAAAACTTCAAGATATTGGTACAGACACAGACAGATTGATCAACAGAATAGAATAAAATATCCAGAAATAAAACCACACCCTTATGCACACTTGATCTTTGACAAAGAAGCCAAAAATTTACAATGGAAAAAAAAGAGAGCATCTTCAACACACAGTGCTAGTCTAACTGACTGTCTGTTGGCGCCAGCACTGACACGGGCGAAAGCCTGCGGGATGAAAGAAACACACACACACACACACACACACACACACACACACACACACACACACACACACACACAAACACACACACACAGGTTATCGTGTGGAGAGGAGCCAGGAGAGGAAGAGAGAGAGAGAGGAAGAGAGAGAGAGAGAGAGAGAGAGAGAGAGAGAGAGAGAGAGAGAGAGAGAAAGTGGAAGAGCGGAAGAGGAGAGTGAGAGTGAGAGTCTCCTGTAGCTTTATTCACCACTTATATACCCAAGTTCTCCAGGTAGAAAATATCTGGGAAGCACAGTGGAAACCCTGGCTCCGGACTACCTGGCTCATGACTTCGGTAACAAAAGACCGACTACGAGATCTGAATTAATTAGGGAGAAATCCGAGAAGACCAGTCTAAATCTCAAGGATAAAGGCTGAGGAAGCAAAAGGTAGAAGTAAATTGACCACCACCCAGGTGTGGTCCAGGTGTGTGGGTTCCACATGCATCAGCCGGGCTCAGCAGGGGTCATGCAGTGGAGACACCGGGTGTTTACTACTTGGTCTTTTCTTCCTGTTCTGTAAATACATGGGAGAGGCCTCTGTCCAACAATCCCATGACTTTAACTGTACAAAGCGGCCAGGCCCAAATCCAATATGGCTCACTACAGCTGTCTATATGTAGAAAAATGAAAATAGACCCATATTTGTCACCATGAACAAAAGTCAAGTCCAAGTGGATCAAGGACCTCAACATAAAACCAAATATACTGAATCTAATAGAAGAGAAAGTGGGAAAGAGCCTTGAACTCATTGGCATAGGGGGAAATTTCCTAAAACAGAACTCCAATGGCTCACACTCTAAGATCAAGAATTGATAAACGGGACCTCATGAAACTGGAAAGATTCTATAAGGCAAAGGACATAGTCAATAAGACAAATCAGCAACCTACAGATTGGAAAAAAAGCTTCACCCCACTTCTGATAGAGGGCTACTATGCAAAATATATAAAGAACTCAGTAAGTTCACCACCAATAAAACCAAACAACACAATCAAAAAGTAAGGTGTAGAACTAAACCAAGAATTCACAACAGAGAAATCTCAAATGGCTGAGAAGCACCTAAAGAAATGTTAAAAGTCCTTAGTGATCATAGAAATGCAAATCAAAATGACCCTGAGATTCCACTTTACCCTAGTCAGAATGACTAAGATCAAAACTCCAGAAGCAACACATGCTGGCCAGGATGTGGAGAAAGTGGAATACTCATCCATTACTTGTTGGATTGAAAACTGGTACAATCAATAAGGAAATAAATTTGTAGGTCCCTCAGAAAATTGGAGATAGAACTACCTAAAGACTCATCAATACCACTCTTGGGAATATACCCAAAAGATGCCCCGCATGCCACAGGGGCACATGTTCCACTATGGGTATATCGTTTTTATTGGATATTTTCTTCATTTACATTTCTCTCTTTTAATTATACAATCTTAGAGTGTTTTATTTTATTTTTATTGGATTTTTTTATTTACATTTCAATTGTTATTCCCTTTCCCTGTTTCCCAGCCATAAGTACCCTATCCCACCCCTCTCCCATGTTACTATGAGGGTATTCCCCCTCCCCAACCACCCACCCCTCTTTCCTACCCCCTGACATTCCCCCGCACTGCGGGGTCCAGCGTTGGCAGGACCAAGGGGCTTCTCCTCCCATTGGTGCCCAACAAGGCCATTCTTGCATATGCAGCAAGAGCCATTGGGCTGACCATGTGCATAGTCTTTGGGTAGTGGTTTAGTCCCAGAGAGCTCTGGTTGTTTGGCATTGTTCTTCTGGGGTTGCAAGACCCTTCAGCTCCTTCATTCCTTTCTCTAATTCCTCCAACGGGGACCCTGTTCTTAGTGCAATGGTTTGCTGTTAGCATTCACCTCTGTATTCGACATGCTCTGGCTGAGTCTCTCAGGAGGCAGCTATATCATGCTCCTGTCAGCATGCATTTCTTGGCTTCATCAATATTATCTAGTTTTGGTGGCTGTATATAAATGGGATGTATACCCAGGAAAGGCAGTATCTGAAAGGCCATTCCTTCAACCTCTGCTACAAACTTTGTCTCCATATGCCCTCCTGTGAATATTTTTGTTCCCCCTTTTAAGAAGGTCTGCAGCATCCACAATTTGGTCATCCCTCTTCTTGAGCTTCTCGGTGTATTTTATCTTTGGTAACTTGAGCTTTTGGGCTAATATCCACTTATCAGTGAGTCCATACCATGTGTGTTTTTCTATGATTGGATTACCTCACTCTGGATGATATTTTCTAGTTCCATCCATTTGCCTATGAATTTCATGAAGTCATTGTTTTTGATAGCTGAGTAATATTCCATTGGGTAGATATACCACATTTTCTGTATCCATTCCTCTGTTGAAGGGCATCTGAGTTCTTTCCAGCTTTTGGCAATTATAAATAAGGCTGCTATGAACATTCTGGAGCATGTGTCCTTGTGGTATTTTAGAGCATCATTTGGGTATATGCCCAGGAGTGGTATATCTGGGTCCTCAAGTAGTACAATGTCCAATTTTCTGAGGAACCTCCAGACTGATTTCCAGAGTGGTTGTACTAGTTTACAATTCCACCAATAATGGAGGAGTGCTCCTCTTTCTCCACAACCTTGCCAGCATCTGTTGTCACCTGAGTTTTTGAACTTCGTCATTGTGACTGGTGTAAGGTGGAATCTCAGGGTCCTTTTGATTTGCATATCTGTGATGACTAAGGATGTTAAACATTCCTTTAGGTACTTATGAGCCATTCAATGTTCTTCAGCTGAGAATTTTTTGTTCAGCTCTGTACCCCAATTTGTAATAGGGTTATTTTGGTCTCTGGAGACTAACTTCTTGAGTTCTTTGTATATTTTAGATATTAGCCCTCTACTGGGTGTAGGATTGGTATGAAAGACACCCAGAGAGGACCTTTCCCTCAGGAGGAGTCCCAAGCGCCCAATGACCGAGCCGAGTCCACTCGGATGCAATCAGCAAGAGGGTTTATTGGAAAACACAGGTACCTGCGGGCACATAGTCTCTTCGGAGGACTTGCGCGCGCAGCAGCTCCAGCATGGGGCTTTTATAGGGATTGGGGAAGCAGAAGCGGGCATACAGAAGCAGATGCATAGTTACGGGGATTGGTGGATTCAAACGAGGCACATAGACATGTTCACATATGATTGGCTATTTCACATGATGAGGTAATAATGTATAGCTACACACATTGGCAGGTTTGGGGCGTCCTGGATGTCGGGGGCTGGGGGCTTATCTCTTCCTGCCAGGTGGCCTGTGAGTCAGATCCGGTACTCCTGGTCTGCTCTGCATTCCTTTCCTTATCTTTATGGCTTGCCAGTCCTGCCTAGACAGTGTTTCCTGTGCTCCTTTATCTTTATAGCCTGCTAGTCCTGGCTGTAGTAGGGCTTAGCCCTCGGTCTGTGGCCTTTTGGGGTTTATTCTTTTAATTTTGTATCTGTGGCCTTTTGGGGTTTATTCTTTTAATTTTGTATCTCCAAACCTAGAATTCGTATAATTCTCCTTTCAGGTAAAGATCTTTTCCCAATGTGTTTGTTGTCATTTTGTCCTAATGACAGTGTCCTTTGCCTTACAGAAGCTTTGCAGTTTTATGAGGTCTGATTTATTAATTCTTGATTTTAGACCATAAGCCATTGGTGTTTTTTTTTTTATGAAAAATTTTCCAGTGCTAATGTGTTAGTGGATCTTCCCCACTTTTTCTTTATTTGTTTGAGTGAATCTTGTTTTATGTGGAGGTCCTCGATCCACTTGGACTTGAACGTTGTACAGGGTGATAAGAATGGGTCAATTTGCATTCTTCTACATGCTGACCTCCAGTTGAACCAGCACCATTTGTTGAAAATGCTATCTTTTTTTTCCCACTGAATGATTTTAGTTCCTTTATCAAAGATCAAATGACTATAACTTTGTGGGTTCATTTTTGGGTCTTTGATTCTATTCCACTGATTTACCTGCTTATCTCTGTACCTATACCATGCAATTTTCTATTGCTCTGTCTGTAATACTCCTTAAAGTCAGGGATGGTGATTCTCCCAGAGGTTCTTTTATGGTTGAGGATAATTTTGCTATCTTGCCTTTTTTGGTTATTCCAAATATATTTGAAAATTAATGTTTCTAACTCTATGAAGAATGGGGATGGAAATTTTAAGGGGATTTCATTGAATCTGTAGATTGCTTTCCACAAGATAGCCATTTTTATTATATTAATTCTGCCAATCCAAGAGCATGGGAAGTCTTTACATCTTCAGAAATCTTCAATTTCTTTCTTCAGAGATTGAAGTTCTTCTCATACAGATCTTTCACTTGCTTAGTTAGAGTCACTGAGAGGTATTTTATTTTTTTGTGAGTATTGTGAATGTGTCATTTTCCTAATTTCTTTTTCAGCCTATTTATCATTTCAGCAGTGGAAGGCTACTGATTTCTTTGAGTTAATTTTATAGCAGCAACTTTGCCAAAGTTGTTTATCAGATTTAGTAGTTCTCTGGTGCGACTGCTGGGATCACTTAAGTATGCTATCATATCATCTGCAAATAATGATATTTTGATTTCTTCCTTTCCAATTTTTATCCCTGTAACCTTCATTTGTTATCTAATTACTCTGGCTAGGACTTTGAGTACTATATTGAATAAATAGGGAGAGAGAGAGGGTAGCCTTTTCTAATCCCTGGTTTTAGTGGATTACTTCATGTTTCCATTTAGTTTTATGTTGGCTACTGGATTGCTGTATATTGGTTTTACAATGTTTAGGTATGGGTCTTGAATTCATGATCTTTTTAAGACTTTTATCATGAAGGAGTGTTGAATTTTGTCAAATGCTTTCTCAGCATTTCGTGAAATGATCGTGTGTTTCTTTTCTTTGAGTTTGTTTATATAGTGGATTATGTTGATGGATTTCTGTATATCATGATGTATGATCGTTTTGATGTGTTCTTAGATTTGGTTTGTGAGAATTTTATTGAGTATTTTTGTGTCATTATTCATATGGGAAATTGGTCTGAAGTTTTCTTTCTTTGTTAGGTCTGTGTGTGGTTTAGGTATAAGCATAATTGTGGCATCATAGAAGAAATGGGGTAGTGATCCTTCTGTTTCTATTTTCTGTGGTTTGGACAGTATTGGTATGAGGTCTTCTATGAAGTTCTGATAGAATTGTGCGCTAAACCCATCTGGTCCTTGGCTCTTTTTTGTTGGGAGACTTTTAATAACTTCTTCTATTACTTTAGAAGTTACAGTAGTTTATAGGATTTATCTGATCCTGATTTAACTTTGTTACCTGGTATTTGTCTGGAAAATTGTCCATTTCCTGCAGATTTCCCAGTTTTATTGAATATAAGCTTTTGTAGTAGGATCTGATTATTTTTTTGAATTTCCTCAGGTTCTGTTGTTATGTCTCCCTTTTCATTTCTGATTTTGTTAATCTGGATACACTCTCTTTGTCCTCTGGTTAGTCGGGCTAAGGGTTTATCTACCATGTTGATTTTCTCAAAGAACCAGATCTTGGTTTTTTATTTTTAATTTTAATTAATTAACTAATTAATTAATTTCTTCAGCTCCTGGTTTTGTTGATTCTTTGAATAGTCCTTTCTGTTTCTACTTGGTTGATTTCAGTCCCGAGTTTGATTATTTCTTGCCTTCTAGTCCTCTTGGGTGTATTTGCTTCCCTTTGTTCTAAAGTATTTAGGTGTGTTGTCAAGCTGCTAATGATCTGTCCATTGATGAGAGTGGGGTGTTGAAATCTCCTACTATCATTGTGTGAGTTACAATGTGTGATTTGAGCTTTAGTAAGTTTTTTTTTTTTAATGAATGTATCTGCCCTTATATTTGAAGTGTAATATTGAGAGTTCTATCACCTTGGTGGATTTTTTCCTTTGATGAATATGAAGTGTCCTTCCTTATCTTCTTTGATAAGTTTTGGTTGAAAGTCAATTTTATTCGATATTAGAATGGCTAATCCAACTTGTTTTATGGGATCGTTTGTTTGGAAAGATGTTTACCAGCCTTTTACACTGAAGTAGTGTCTGTCTTTGTCTCTGAGGTGTGTTTTCTGTATGCAGCGAAATGCAGATTCCTCTTTACATATCCAGTCTGTTAGTCTATTTCTTTGTATTTAGGAATTGAGTCCATTGATGTTAAGAGATATTAAGTAAGAGTGATTGTTGTTTCCTGTTGTTTTTGTTGTTAGAGGTGGAATTATGTTCCTATGTCTCACTTCTTTTGGTTTCCTTGCAAGGAGATTACTTTCTTCCTTTTTCTAGGGTGTACTTCCCCTCCTTCTGTTGGAGTTTTCTATTTATTATCCTTTTTAGGGCTTTATTTATGGAAACATATTGTGTAAATTTGGTTTTATCATGGAATATCTTGGTTTCTTCATCTATGTTAATTGAGAGTTTTGCTGGCTATAGTATCCTGGGCTGGTGTTTGTACTCTCTTAGGGTCTGTATGACATTGGTCCACGATATTCTGGCTTTCATAGTCTCTGTTGAGAAGTAATTCTGTGTATTACTGGTGTAATTCTGATATGTCTGCCTTTATATGTTACTTGACCTTTTTTAATTTTTTTTTTTTTTTTGATTTGTGTGTTTGGTGTTTTGACTATGATGTGACTAGAGGAATTTCTTTACCTGTCCAATCAGTTTGGAGGTCTGTAGTCTTCTTTTATATTCATGGTCATCACTTTCTTTAGGTTAGGGAAGTTTGCTTTTATGACTTTGTTACCGATATTTACTGACCCTTTATGTTTGGATTCTTCATTCTCTTCTATACCTATTATCCTTAGGTTTGATCTTCTCATTGTGTCCTGTATTTCCGGGATTAGGAGCATTTTGCATTTTATACTCTTTGATCATTGTGTCGATGTTTTCTATGGTATCTTCTGCCCCTGAGATTCTCTCTTCTACTTCTTGTATTCTGTTGGTGATGTTTGCATCTATGACTCCTGATCCTTTTCCTAGGTTTTCTATCTTCAGGGTTTGTCCCTTTGTGCTTTCTTTATTGTTTCTATTTCTAATTTTAAATCCTGGTTGGTTTTGTTCAATTCCTTAACCTTTTTGGTTGTGTGGGTTTTTTTTTTTTTTTTTTGTACTTCTTTGAGGGATTTTTGTCCTTCCTCTTTAAGTGCTTCTATTTGTTTACCTGAACTGTCCTGTATTTCTTTAAGGGCGTTATTTATGTCCTTTTAAAAGTCTTCTATCACCATCATGATGTGATTTTTGAATCCAAATCTTGTTTTTCTGGTGTGTTTGGATTTTCAGTATTTTCTTTGGTGGGAGAACTGGGTTCTGATCATGACAAATAGTCTTGCTTTCTGTTGCTTATTTTCCTGCATTTGCCTCTCATCATCAGGTTGTCTCTGGTGTTAGTTTGTTTTGCTGTCTCTGACAGTGGCTTGACCCTCCTGTAGGCCTGTGTGTCAACACTCCTGCAGACCTGTTTTCTTTCAGCTGGATCTGGGAGCAGAGAGCTGCTCCTGGATTTGTGTGACCTGAGCCTCCAGGTAGGATTCTTGGCACAGAAGTGTTGGTCTTACATCTGCTCTCAGGATTGTAGGTGCTCCTTGCAACTGGCTTTCAGCTCTTGATGCACACAGAAACCCGAAGTGTTCTGCCCCTGTCTGATCCTAAGTCGTTGTGCCCATAGAGCACAGAGAGCAGAAGTGGTGGTCTCCTCTGAGGTTTCAGGATTGTCCTCACTTCTGAGATTCCATCTCTCCCCCCACCACCCCCCCTCATGGGATTTGAGCTGTGGGACGAGTTCAGTTCAGTTCCTGGTGCAGCCAGAAACCTGCAGGCTCCTGCTGCTGACTGCTCCTATATTCCTGTATCCAGAGGCCACTAGGCAAGTTCTTCTTGGACCAGGAATGTGAGCAGAAGTCAATTTACATTTCAAATGTTTCCCTTTCATGGTTTCCCCTCCTCAACCACCACCCCTCATTGTCTCTCCAATCCTGCAGCTACCCACTCCCTCTTGCCTTCTCACCCTGGCATTACTCTTCACTGGGGCATCAAGCCTTCACAGCATCAAGGGTCTTTTCTCTCATTGGTGCCTGACAATGCCCATCCATGGGTTGTTCCACGTGTACTCTTTGGTTGGTGGTATAGTCCCTTGGAGTTCTGAGCTGTCTGGTTGGTTGATATTGTTGCTCTTTCTATGGGGTTGCAACCCCCCTCATCTACTTCAGTCCTTTCCCTAACTCTTTCATTGGAGACCCCATTCTTAGTCCAATAGTTGGCTTTTAGGATCCACCTCTGTATTTGTCAGTCTCTTGCAGATTCTCTCAGGACAGACAGCTATATCAGGTGCCTGTCAGCATGCACCTCTTGTCCTCCCCAATATTGACTGGGTTTGGTGACTGCATCTGGGATGGATCCCCAGATGGGGTAGTCTCTGACTGCCTCTCAGTCTCTGTTCCACACATTGTTTCCATATTTCCTCTTGTAAGCATTTTGTTCCTCCTTCGAAGAAGTACGGAAGCATCCACACTTTTGTCTTTCTTCTTGAGCTTCATGTGGTCTGTAAATTGTATGTTAGGTATTCTGAGCATTTGGACTAATATCCACTTATTAGTGAGCACATATTACGTGTGTTCTTTTGTGATTGGATTATTTCACTCAGTATGATTATATTTTAGTTCCATCCATTCGCCTATGCATTTCATGAAGTAATGAAATGCTGATAGCTGAGTAGTACTCCGTTGTGTAGATGTACCACATTTTCTGTATCGATTCCTCTGTTGAAGGGTATCTGATCAGTCTGGGGGGGTTCCTCAGAAAATTGGACATAGTACTACCTGAGGAACCAGATATACCACTCCTGGGAATACACTCAAAAGATACTCCAACATATAACAAGAACACATGTTCCACTGTGTTCATAGCAGCCTTATTTATAATAGCCAGAAGCTGGAAAGAACCCAGATATCTTTCAAAACATATAAAATTATTTGTAGGATTCATTTTCAAAGATGCTATATCAATATTTCCTTTAGAAAAAGAATTATATTTGGAATGAATTCTTGTTCTCTTTTTAAGGTTGAACATTAAACTTTTGGGCTCATTTGGTCCTCTTGCATTAATCTCCCATGTAGCTGGGATTATTGGCACATAGTTCCATGATTGACAGTATATGTGTATATACATATATATATATATATATATGTATATATATACACTCTGCAAAGCAGACTTTAGAAATTACAGAGGATAAAATATTGCAAAATATTGAAAGTACCTACAAGTCATACCTGGGAGACATCTGGCAGAGAAAAAATGTTTAGTAGCTTAAATAAGCTACAGGCTTTTAAACACATGGTGCTGAGTAAATTCGAGAATATTGTATTGAGTCAAAATTTTGCTAGCTCATCAGTCATGTTCTGAGTTCTCATTTCTTTACTGCTGGAGATATTTACATGAAATAGAATGCTTTTTAAAATTTCATTTACTCCACCCCATTTTTCCTTCACCTGAAGCCATAATCGTATTTCCATAGGAATAAATTATAATTTGCCAAACAAAAGATTACAGCATTGGAAGGATAATTAGATGCTAGAAAATGAAGTGCCACGATGAGGTCTTATTTGTAATATTAAAGTGTTTGTGATACATACAATGTGCAGTGATGAAAATGTCCCTGAATATGACACGGTCACAGAATGATTGTCATAGTCTGGAAGAATGTCTGTCATCTAAAACTTTTGTTATATATAGGTTTAAACAGAATAGGGTCGATTAGTTCTGTAATAGAGAATGCATGCAATATTAAGTTCTCTCCTTGCTAAAATTACTTCTGTAATTTATTTTGTGTTTTTTTTTTGCCATTGTTCTTACAGAGATTTTATTTGGATAGAGGAATGCCAAATGCCATTGAGCGACATGTGTCTGCATGACAACTGTGAGATAATGAAAACTACATAGTATTCCAGTTAAATCTACTTGCTGCAAAAAATCAAGAATTCCAGTCAAATTTAGAGGGAACAAAAGGTGAACCTCTGGTATAGTGCACCCTCCTCCACAGTTTCCTGGTCCCTGGAGTTTTATTTAGAATGTTAAGAGCATGGGCCTTGTCCCACATTGGAGTTCTTCTGATTCTCAGAACTCACAACAGAAACAATGATAACAAAAAACAAAAAACAAGCCAGATACAGTATTCCACATCTGTAATTCCAGCATGCTCACAGGGAGACCAAAGGTGGAAAGAGACATACTGACAATCTTGAAGCTCTCCAGCCAAGGAGCCTGGAGCACACAGCATGGAAGCAACAAGACAAAAGATATTGCCTCAATAAAGAAGTGGAAGGTGAGAACTGATATCTAATATCTTCTGATCTCCACAGACATGCATGCCCCTACAGTCATATACCATGTATGCATGCAGTATGTGAGTATGCACTCCCCCCACACACAAATGGATACGTGGACACAAGCACACATACATACACGAAGACAGAGTTTAAATAAGTGAGTTCTGTAAAACTATTTGTCCTATATTATAGGGAATAAAATCCATGTCTATGCAGGGAAATGGTGGGTATGGGCTCCTATAGATGGGTTTGTTTACAATTGCAGAGATTAGCATAATGGCCTCTACACTGCAAATTGAGTATATGTGTTTGTTGAAGGAATGACTGAAAGTGAGCATCAGATCCTAATGAGAAGCGAACAGCTCTGTTCAGAGTTTTATGGCCATAGACTGAGCCTTATTAGGTTAGATGCGGAAGAAAAGCATTTTCTTTAAAAAAAAAATTAATGGCTATTTCATTTATTTACATTTCATATATTATCCCCTTTTCTGGTTTCCCCTCTGCAAACCCCCTATCCCACTCCTCCCCACTGCTTCTATCGTGGTGCTCCCCCACCCACTCACCCACTTCCTCCTCTCTGCCTGAACATTCCGCTATGCTAGGATCTCAAGACTTCACAGGACCGAGGTCCTCCCTACTCATTGTTGCTAGGTAAGGCCATCCTCTGCTACATATGTGCCTGGTTCATGGGTCCCTGTATGTGTATTCTTTGGCTGGTGGTTTAGTCCTTGGGAGTTCTGGGGTGTCTGTTTGGTTGATATTGTTGTTCTTCTTATGGGGTTGCACATCCCTTCACTCCTTCATTTATTCCCCCTAACTCTTCCTTTGGCATTCTTTGCAAGCACCCACATCTGTATCAGTAAGGCTCTGGCAGAGCCTCTCAGGAGACAGCTATATCAGGTTCCTGTCAGCATACACTTCCTGGCATTAGCAATAGTGTCTCGGTTTGGTGGCATGACAACTGTGAGATCTATCACCAGGTAGGGCAGTCTCTGGATGGCCTTTCCTTAAGTCTCTACTCCACTGTTTGTCCCTGTATTTTCTTTAAATAGGAGAAATTCTGGGTTAAAATTTTTGAGAAGGATAGGTAGTACCCTCCCTCAACTAAGGGCTGTGCCAAACCTCTAGATATGGTCTCTACAGGTTCTCTTTCTCATTTGTGGGGTATTTCAGCTAATGTCATCTCTGTTGAGTCCTGGGAGCCTCTTGCATTCCTGGCTTCTGGAACTTTCTGGCAGCTACCTCTGTTCTCCATCCCCCATTACTACACACCCCTATTCAATTTCCTGACCCTCTGTACCTCTCCCCTGTCTCCTCCCACTCCTGACCCTGCCTCATTTCCCCCTCCCACCCCTCTCTTCCTCCCATGTCCCTCCCACCCTCTATCTCCTGTGAGTATTTTGTTCCCACTTCTGAGAAGGAATGAAGCGTCCACATTTTGGTCTTCCTTCTTCTTGAGCTTTATGTGGCCTGTGAATTGTATCTTGGGTATTCTGAGTTCCACTTATCAGTGAGTACATACCACGTGTGTTCTTTTGTGACTGGGTTACTTCACTCGGGATGATATTTTCTAGTTCCATCCATTTGCCAAGTAGTACTCCATTGTGTAAATATATCACACTTTCTGTATCCATTCCTCTGTTGAAGGGCATCTGGGTTCTTTCCAGCTTCTGGCTATTATAAATAAGGCTGCTATGAACATAGTGGAGCATGTGTCCTTGTTATATGTTGGAGCATCTTTTGGGTATATGTCCAGGAGTGGTATAGCTGAATCCTTAAGTAGTACTGTATCCAATTTTCTGAGGAACAGCTAGATTGATCTCCAGAGTGGTTGTACCAGCTTGCAATCCCACCAGCAACCTGAAGAAAAGCCATGCTCTCTGCCCCCTTCTCTCAGGCTAGGAAGGAGCCATATAAACTACTGCTTCCTTTAGGCTGTAACAGTGTGGGTATTTTCCACTGTAACTAAGGATCATCTACACTGCCTACTTGGTTCTTGCAGAAGTATGTCCCTAAACCATCCCTCTGGGGAGCATCAGCCATCCTTGATCCAATTTTTTGTGCTCCGACAGTAGTCTTCCTTTTGTCCTAAGATATACCTATGCATGGGTGGAAGCCAGAGGTGGCTTGTTTGTTTGTTTGTCTGTTTGTTTTTAATTGCTGTTTAGATGAACCCTTGTGGGATTTTGCACCCAAGCCGGTGATTCAGTCAGGTAGAGAATCTATCATCTTAGGAGAGAAACAATCCTCCTCCTTCTCCTCCTCCTCCTTTTACTGAAAGTTATATGACAAAATACTTGGTTTTCCTGTTGACTACATTTCTCTCAAGAGGAGAGCTAACACATTGCCATTCTTGTTGAAGTATCATTATAGATTAAAAGTCCTGACATTCCAGAGGAGTCATCTGAGAAAAACTGGTATCCTTTTATATAATAATATCAATCAACTTATGGGTACCCTTTTAGGAGCTCAGAATTAAAAACTATTTTCAGAATAAGTTACTGGTTACTGCTAGTTTGGGAAGACACTTTGGTGACAAAATGACAAAAAAAAATCTGCCTCTCTGCAATAGTCTTTCTATATTTAGGTGATGAGAAAACAATTCAGTGAGATGAGTAAAGCTGGGTGGCACTAGACACAGGAGTAGGAACCACGGCACTAGAAGATCTCATGACAGGTTATAGGTAGCAAAGAACAAAGTAGGCTATCACAGTCATACCTGCCTTGACTTTCAACTCATCTATCAGCTGGTGCAACAGTTTGAAGATGGTTTTCCCTCTTGTAAACTCATGCAGTTTAAACATGATAGCGAAGTATTACAACAGTGGGTACAATCTGATTTTGTAGACCAAAGTGGGGCCTTCAAATGGGGACTAGAATTGAAGAGAATCATGAGAATATAGCCCAAGCAGCTTTACAGAAAGAGATGAGAAGAGAAAGACACTGTGTTCCCCATCTCTCACCAAATGATGAGGGGTGCTACCTCAAGACTCTGTCATCCAGAGACAAACACATGATGCTCCCTGTCTCTCACCAAATGATGAGGTATGCTAGCCCAAGACTCTGTCAGCCAGAGACATGCTACCATAGTGGCTCCACCAGGCTCTTCACCCTTGAGAACCATGATCAAATAAACACGATTCTTTCAGAAAATTTCCAATTTGCAATACTGTGCCAGTAACAGCAAAAATGTTTTAATGTGGTTGGCAGTTTATAGACCACCAGAGTATTATTTTTGACATTTTTATAACCCTGCATGTATTTAGCTCTTTCTGTGTTATGTGGAACTACCAAGGCCAAATGCTGCAAAGTGAATAATTGTTTTGGCTTTTGTAGTTCACCTCATTTGCACAATTTGTGAAGAGGTATCATTTGCAGTGGACATGGGATAGGGTAGAATGGATACCCTAGTCCCTGATTTAAAACAGTAATGCAGTGAGCAAAAGACTCAGTCAGTAAAGTACAACAGGGCTCATATCTCTAGCACCTATGTAAGAAGACAGGAATGGCAGTATGTATCTATAACTTATATTACTCCTGTGCTTGGTGACATGTAGATATGACAGTTACCCTGAAGGTTACCGGCCTTGCAACAAACCTAATCAATGATGAACGTGTTTTGTCAGTGACCTCATCTCAAAAAGTAAAATCAAGTCTGATAGAAGAATATACTCAATGATTGATTCCACATACAATAACCCAGAATGCACACATGCATGTGAAAACAGTCACCCCACCACCACCCACACAACCACACACAAATACAAAGTATGTTCATACAGGAGGTTAAGTTGTATGGTCTCTCTGAATTTTCTATTGACAACATAATAGCAATATACAGGAATTTTACCAAGTATTATGAAGTCTAAACAATAGGATAAAGTGAAAGATTTTTGGCAAATATAAAAGTATACCCCCATTAAATGGTGTTACTATTTGCTAAGAGCTACTAATAAGAAGAGTGTTAAATAAATCAACCAAGAGACTAAGAAATAGAAGTGTCAATAGATGCAAAATTTACTAATTGATAATTCCTTGGGTCATTAATTTGTCATATGCACACGTGATTCGACACGATAAAAATAAAGACAAAGTATTCCTTTTATCTAAAATATGTTTTTACCTTTGCGTGTCCTAAGGACAGTCTGTCATCTATCAATCCCATCTAAGAGCGTCATCTGTACCATTCCATCAATCTTTTATAATGTGTGCCTGCTGCTTTTATAATTGGGACTTTAGGAAAAACAGTTCGGAAGGTGTGGTTGAAGATATTTCACCTCTTTGAAGATTCTCAGACAGAACCATTGACAAGGATTCTGGACCGAAATGGCCCATAATCCACCAGTGACAAGATTCCTTGCAGATAGATATCAGTTAACCACAGTACACAATCAGCTACCCTGGAGGAAAGAACGAGAAAGAACCATAATCACAGCATTGAAAGAAATGCATAAGTGAAATGACAGGCTATTAATTCTGGTTTGGAAAACATGAATAGAACTTTGGATGAAGCTTAATTTTCTTCTGGCTCTTCAGAAATGGATAAATCATTTTAAATAAAAATAGATGTGTTATAGAACACTTGTTTCTCTCAATATTTATTATTTGCGGGAAAGCTGTTTTTCTTTCGTGAGGCGTGATAATGATAAAGTGCTCACATGAATGCTTTGAGACTGCACAGGACTCATTCTCTGAAGCTTGGCTGACTTCTAGATGTGGGAATTATTTGTTGTAATTTAAGCAAACTTCCAGTATATGAAATTTTAATTGAAAAGTTAGGATATTTCATTAAGTGCTGTCACACATCGCCCATTGACAGATGAGGCTTGCCCATCATTCATCATTCAGTGACAGGTGAGGCTTGCCCACCACTCTGAGACACTTTCATCCTTTCTGCATGTTGTCTCCCATGGATTCAAATACAACCCTTTTGATAGACATTGGCTACCATAAGATATATAAGGCAAATTACAGATAAACAGGTGGCTAAGCACATAATTCAATGCTTTCATATTACTCACATAATTTATATTAATAATTTTCCAGAGGTTTTATTATAAAGTTCACCAATTTTAGAGTAATTGTTAGCCTTTCAAAGTCCTCTACCTGGTGAAGCATGCTTATTCCTGTAAATTAAAGATGTGGTTTTAGAAAGACATAAAAAAAGGGAAAGAGTGAAAACATTTTAGAAGAAAATAGACTTAAAATGTGTGCATCAGAAATCCTCTTTGTATTTGTAAATTGTTTCTCCCATTTGTTAGATAATAAATTGAATTCTTATATACCCACATTGACAAATTCAGTTTAAAAAAAAAACCTGAGGGAATGCCACAATTGCATTTTAATTAAGACTTATGCTTGCAGGTAGCACATGTTGACCTATGTTTCTTGCAAAGTGTGCCAGGGCAGAGGAACCAACAGGGCAAGGCTCCCTGCTTTAAGTACTGCGGCCAGTGAGGGAAAATGGGGCAGTGCCAATTTCACAAATACCTGAATTTCCCTGGTAGGAATACTGGAGTGAATCTATTTTATTCTTTTTTTCTTCACCCAACCTAAGGAGAGTAGTCTTAAATAACAACTCATCAAGTGTTTTTCTTACTCCAAAAACTACAATGTACTAACTGATGCCATCAAGGTGGGCAGCATGATGGCTCCCTCCCTCTTCCACTTCCACTCCTGATTCTTCGGGCTATCATCTGCTCCTTTTCTCAAGCCATCACAGGCAGAAAAAGAGTCTAGAACACATTGCAGATAAAGACATACATTGAGGCTCGTTATCCTTTACATCTAAATAAGTCAAAGCTTTTGGAGAAATAATTGGGAAAAAAATCATATAACTTTCCACAAAGGATCATGGACACTCTCTGTCCTATTGAGCTTTCATATTTTATCATCTTGGTTAAAATTTGGCACTAAAGTTTTACCGTGTTTACTTTCAGTGATAACTTGGAAGCAAATTCTATTCTCCAAAATGTGACTCTCAAATTTACATCCGGAGTGGTCGGCCCCTTTGTGAGTTAGGTTATGTACATATACTCTTTAGTGTATATTTTGTAAGGCATATATCACACACACCTTAATTTTCTCAAAAGAATAGTCAATATAAATGTGCGGGTGCACACGCACATGCATGTGCACGCGCATGCATTTACACACACACACACACACACACACACACACACACACACACACACACATACTTAGAGCTTGTTAGCCTAAGATATGGAATGAAAACATGATAAACATGATGAAGACAGAGGAATAGAATCCATATTTCCTTGATCCACCCAGTCAGGTTTTGTGTGCTATTAGGCTTGTAGATACTGTGGAAATACCTACATGCCTGTGTGAGAGAAAACTTGAAAATAAGAGAAATGGTAGAACTTTTGTGTGAGCACAGTTTTTATCAGAGGTGGGGAGGAATTACGGATGATCAGCAGGTGAGCTCTGGGCTGCAGCTTCATCTAAAGAAATACAGCCTTAACAATGGATCAGTGTCTATCGGGCTTAGCTCAACCAGAATTAGCAGCTGAGGTCCTCTTTGTGTTGCTGTGCAACCAGAAACAGAAGCGCACTGATTGTTTTCTCCAAGGATGGGAATTTTAGATAGGAGACAGCAGATAAGTCACCTGACAGAGGGCTTCAATACTCACAATAATGAAAGCTACTGAACATGGATGACTTACTGTTATAGTTTCTGTCATTAGGACAAAAAGCCTGTAACAAATTATTTATGAAGATAAAACATTTATTTTGTTTCCGAGTTTTGGAGGTTCTGCTCTGCAATCAGTTGCAGAACAAATCTCTTTGGATTCAAGGTGAGGTAAGAGAGTATCATGATGAAAGCACCGAGCTGAGCAAAAGCTTGAATCATGAGGTAGATGGAAGGAAAGGCAGAAATCCCATAATCCTCTTCAAGGACAGGTGCTTACTGACCTAAGGCAGCCCTGTTAGTCCAGGCCCCCTGAGGCCTTCTTCCCTTCCAATAGTACCGCCTTGGACCAATCCTTTAACTCACAGTCACTTGCAGACATTGAAGATATAGCAGATTACAAATTCCAAATGCTTTGCATATGTCACTCTTACATTAACTGAGGCTTTTTAGATAGGAGTAATTCATATCCATATTTTCTAGACAAGGAAACTTAGTCTAATGGAGATAAAGTAGCTTTCTTGTTCTCTCAGAGAGAGAAAGCTGTAAGCTGGGAGGGAACTGAACTTTAAGTTTGCTGAGCTGGGCTGTGAGGTTGTTTGTTTTGTTTTTCTCAAATTTGTCCTCTTTTGTAATAAGAAAATAACTATTTAAGAAAAGAAGGCTTCTGATGATACTTGAGGTACAGGAGGATTTATAAGAGATAAGGAATGAAAATTATCAGCGAAAGAAGTCTCATAGTGAAAATACAGCTATGAGGCTGTGGGACTCATGCCCCACAGAAAACTGTATCTGATATAATTTTGACAGTGAGGTTACATATACATATACATATACATATACATATACATATACATATACATATACATATACATATACATATACATATACATATACATATACATATACATATACATATACATATACATATACATATACATATACATATACATATACATATACATATACATATACATATACATATACATATACATATACATATACATCATATACATATACATCATATACATATACATATACATATACATATACATATACATATACATATACATATACATCATATACATATACATCATATACATATACATATACATATACATATACATATACATATACATATACATCATATACATATACATATACATATACATACATGCATACATACATACACACATACATGGACATGTACTCATGCACACACATACATCTACTCATACACATATACATATATAATCATACAATGGATCATGACTATTTTCCCCTTCTTCCACTCCTCTCCTCTCCTCTCCTCTCCTCTCCTCTCCTCTCCTCTCCTCTCCTCTCCTCTCCTCTCCTCTCCTCTCCTCTCCTCTCCTCTCCTCTCCACTCCTCTCCTCTCCTCTCCCCCAAATTCACTCCTCCTCTGCTTCTCTTTAGACAAGAACAAGAGTTTCAATGATAGCAATAGAACATTGCATAACAAGATATAATGAACTAGACACAAGCTCTCATATTTTTTTATACTTAAAGATGCCTGTTTCACGATGTGACTTCTCTTCTACATATGTTAAAATGTGCTATTAGTATTACCCTACCTAACAGTATTTGCTGCACTTTCATTATTGAAACGCAGTTTTGAGATGATCTTGACCCAATGTTAATCTTATTTAATTAATATCTTTTTTTTACCACCCTGAAGGTGAATACTGTCTATACTTCTCTTAGAAAAATATTGAATTGAATGGACTGGGCATATTGACTCATGCCTTTAATCTCAACACTCAAAGGGTAGAAGTAGTCAGATCTCTATGAGTTTGAAGCTTTGAGGCTAGCCTGGTCTACATAGTTTCAAGATAACTAGGGCTACATAGAGAGACTCTATCCCAATTATGCATATATATTTAATTTTCAAGTTGTAAGAAAAGACATCTTATCTTATTCTGAATCATAAACCAGAAATGCTATTGTTCAGCATTATGTAAATGTTTGTTGTTGATTTAGCAAATATTTCCTAGAAGAGTTTTTGCTATTTAAAAATGTGTTTTCTTTATTTTTGTAAATGTCAACAGAATTTCACAGCAAAATGTGATCATATCCTCTCCTTGTTGTCATCCTAAATTTCCTTCCAAACTTCTGCAAATCTTGTTACTTATTTGTTCTTCTTGTGGGGGGCAGTTCACCAAAATATGAAAAACCTACCAGCCACATACTCAAAACAGAATGAGACTCTATACATCAGCGGGTATCCACTGTATTGAACTTCTCAGTAAGAGACAGAGTCTAGAATTATCTACCCATTTATGCTGGAATTTTGGTCGGCCTGACCTCCTGCCAGCCTTGTGCATCTAACTATAGCTACTGTGAATTCAGGATGGTGACAACCATGTCAAGTCCAGAAAATAATATTTCATAGCACTGCTGGCTATCTTCCAGCTTTCACATAATTTCTGCATCATTATAAAAGAATTAAAAAACAATCCCTTCCACTCATAGACTGTCATTGTTTTTCTTCTTTTATATTTGGATCAACATTAACATTTCTTCATATTTTTTGTGTCTCTTGATACAATTAAATGATTTTTCTCTGTTAACAGTGTGATTGGAGTATAGTGATTGGTTACCCAGTGTTTATTTGATGTTGTGTTTCTGACAGAGTTATTACTCGAGTATGATGTCATGTGTTTACTGAAGTAGTTTTGCTAGCATTGAATTGCTAGCAAAGTTGGAATTGCTTCAATCTACGTTCATGGAAAAAAATGTTCCTCTGTAATTTTTTTCTTGTTCTGTTGTTTTGTGGTTTAGACTCGAGATAATGTTGGCCTTATCAGGAGCTGGATACTGGATCACCTTTAACTGTTCTTGCTTTAACCACTCTTTGCTACTATATCTTCCTCACCTTTGGCAGAATAATGCTAATGAAAATGTCTCAGTCTGGAGTTCTGTTTGTGTGATCATGGACAGCTTAACCCAGTGGTTCTCGGTCTTCCTACTGCCACCCTTTAATATGGTCCATCATGTTGTGGTGACCCTCAACCCTACATTTTCTTTCTTTGTTGCATGACTGTAACGTTGCTACTGTTGTGAATTGCAGTGTAAATAGTTTTGGAGTTTGAGGTTTGCCAAAAAGGTCATGACCTACATGCTGAGAGCCACTAACTTAACCTCTTTATTACAGATGGGAGATATCAGGCCAGGGAAATGGAGAGATGAGTATTATGCCTAGTAATTGATGGCTTGCTTCTCTTTGTTCACTTCTCTGTAAATTTCAAGTCAATGTCTTCAACACTTAAAAATATTATACAGAATTTTATATCTTTTAAATTTTATAAATTGTATTTTTAAGACCTTTCATTTCCTCCATGATTTTACTTATCATTGGAATTAGTGCATTCTCCTGTTTATTTTTGAAGCATTCCAATCTGTTCTGATATTTCTTGTTTTATTTTTCCACTGGTTAGTTATGTCTCCACATTAGCTTCTTTATGATTTTGTATTACTAGACATTTGCTAAATTTGCTGATATTTTAAAAAGTCACTTTTGGCTTTGTTGATAATTCTTTATAAATGTGTCTCAGATGAAGTGGGCAGAGCCTAGACTGATAGGCTTCATGTTTGATGAGAAAGGTTAGATGCTAGGCATGTAGCATAAAAGTAGTCACCAGACCAGCGACTAACACCATCAATGAGTGTGGCGAGAGTAACTCAGAAAGGCTAACATGACAGACACATTCCTGAATTCCTCCCAGGTTATTGCCATTCTAATTAAACACTAGAATGGACAAATCATCTCAGCTATTGTTAAGGAGAAAAATTCCTTCTGTCCCACGACAGAACAATCTTTGATTTAGAAATCTATTGGAATTATCAAAAACTTCATAAGCATAGCCCTGGGGATGCTCATTTACTTTTTTAATTTAAAAATCATTTTATTGGCAAAAATAATTGTTTTTATTCACTTATGCTTATATCTTCAACTTTTTTTTCTGAGGTAGGTAAATCATGTCAAAAGAAGACTTTAGCAAGAGAAATGTCACTTAATGTTAGAGATTCTTATATAGTTTGTTCTATATCCCAAATTCAATCCAGGAGTAAAATACCACCATCACCACCCATCCGAAAAAACACCAGAAACCAAACCAAAACCAAAACCAAAACAAACCAAAACAAAACATAACAAAACCAAAACCAAACCAAAACAAACCAAAACAAAACAAAAAATCAAGATTCTCCAATGTTTTATGTTTTTTTCTCATGCTGGCCAAATAAGTCAGCTATTGCTTTCCTTCCACACATTCTCCATCAGACATCTTTCCATGTTGTCAGAGCCTACACAGGGTTATACAATATAAATGTGTCAGTGTGATGAGCTCTGATGCTAATTTTTAATTAGCACAACTTCAAGCTTACACGTCGCAAAGGAACACTATGGGTATTTGACAATTAATACTTATAAATCACCCAAAGGACATTAGGGTAGAAGGTTGTTCCATAACTGAATAATGTATCAGTGAAAATAATAATATGTTCCTTTGCTGGTTGTCTGAATTGGATCTTGAGGTTGGAGGAGACATATACAAAATGTAGATGTATAAAGAAAAAGTATTCATATTCTCTTTAATTCAAAATACAAATGATCTCTGAAATAAGGAAAATAATGGAATATATTATACAATGGAATTCATAGTCTATGGTTTAGATTAAGACAGATATCATTTGCTGTTCCCTTATAACTCTTAAAGGACTAAAGTTTGTAATCATTCCTGGGTTAATATGTACAAGCTAATTGGTAGCTTTTCAACATATCTACACAATGATGTTTAAGGATTAATAATGGTTTTATAACCAATTCAAATATTACCAATAGCACAATAGATATAAAAGAATATATCTGCAATATTTTGAGAAAAGGTTCTTTAAAATTCAAATAAACAGAAAGCTCCAAGGAACCTTCAAACCCTAAAAGCAATGATTTTCTCCTCTGACTGTCTTTCATTTACTTGCAATATTACAGAAAGGTCAGCAGGCACTTTTCTCTGATGACAGCCTTCCCCTTTGACTCTGCAGAAGAGGGACAGCAGAACGGGACACACATTTTGTTGTGTGTATAGCCTGAAATCCCACCAGTTTCTGTTTCTCATTCAAATCCTAAACATTTTGAACATGCATCCAACTTCAAAGAACAATGAAAATGAGTTTATTTTATAATTATGCAAAGTAAGCTAAGATCTCAGGGTCTTATTGTATTAGATAAGACCATCCATATTGAGAATATATATATTACATTAGATATCAACTCATCTTCACCTTTTCCAAATTTATTCTCTGTATTATGAAACTCATTTTGAGAAATTCTTTGATTTTCTTTTGTTTATTTGATGTGTATGCTTCTACAAAAATAAAAGCCTTAGAAAATGATATATATATATATTATTTTTAGTTGTGTGTATTTCTGTGTATCCATGAGAATACATGCACATTTGAATGCAAGTGCCCGTGGAGGGCAGAAGAGGACATTGTACCTCTGGGAGCTGGAGGCTGGTGGCTGTGAACCACCCCATTTAGGGACTCAGTTCCCTCCTCAAGAATAATTCATACTCTTACTTACTGAGTTGCCTTCACCAGTCCCTGAAATACAAGCTCCTAAAAGTACTCTCTGGCAAATCTTCCTTTTATATATCTTCAGCACGCTTCATCTACTTCCTATCTAATAAATGATTATTAAACACATTGATTAAATAATAAAAAATCTCTATCAGGCCCCTCCTACAAAATGAGGCAGAATATTTTTAATATTATAGAAAAATAAAACATTTGAATTATTGCTGTAAGTCTTTCTAATTTTCTGAAAACACAGTTCTAAAAGAAAATGGTGGACACATAGGTTTTGCTTGATTGATATCATTGATACCTCATGTCATCTCAGAAATGCTAACTGTGTTCTTCTCTAAATCTGTGTTCAAAGATGTCATGTCAGTAGCTTTAAGTGGACTGATGGGGGTGGGATAGGAAGAAATATGTTACATACCAGAGATCTCTCCTTGGATAGACTCTGATGCTTGTTGCTCATTGTGTACCGACACATGTGGTCTTGAAGTGAGTAAAATTTATCAATTGATTTGAGAGTAGATGAGTGTAGAAATTCTTCATATAAAAATAATCAGTTTTATTCTATATGGTATTAGAATAGGAAAAAAAAGCATGCCCAAAATTTAAAACATCAAAACATCATTTATTTACATACCTTCAAACATGCTAATATAGATGGTATGCTTTTCCTCAGATTCTAGCAATATGCATCTCAATTCCAGGATAATACAGTGAAAAGAAAATTTCAATAAATAGAAGTGAACACCATTGAACAACAATAGCAGGGAGTCTGTGTTTGTTTATAAGAATTTTTTAAAAAATATTAGTCTTCTTAGCTTCATCAATTTTATCTAGTTTTGGTCTCTGTATGCATATGTAGGAGAGGATGGCCTTGTCGGGCACCAATGGAAGGAGAAGCCCTTGGTCCTTCCAAGATTGGACCCCCAGTGTAGGGGAATGTCGTGGGGCAGGAAGGGGAATGGATGGGGAGGGAAACACCCTTATAGAAGAAGGGGAGGGAGAGGGGATAGGAGGCTTATGTCCTGGGAACCAGGAAAGGGAATAACATTTGAAATGTAAATTTAGAAAATCCAAAAAAAAAAAAAAAAGAAAAGAAAAAAAAGTAAGAAGAAAAAAAATTATTATTATTGAGCCCTGGAATCAAGACACATATAACTGGAAGAGCCACTAGGTATTTCAAGGTATCACCTGGATTATTCCTGAACTCTATATAGGTTTAAAGACATTCATTACCCCAAAAGTACTCTGGGATAATTAAAAAACAGTCCACTGTATGACAGTTAAAACTATTGTTTTCATTTAGTGGTTTCAGACTATTTTATTTTGTAAAATAGGGCAGGCTGCTTAAAAATATTTCAACAATATTTTTAATAAACTATTTGCTTTGAATTGTGCTTCTACTAAGGCAGTGTGGACTTTCTATTATTATAGCAAGATTTTTCTAGAGCCAAAATTAAAACAAATCAAACAACAACAAACACCAGCAACAACAAACCAAACCAAAACAAACAAACAACAACAGCACAAAAACAGTACAAAACAAAAACAAAGCAAACCCAAAAACCAAAACCTAACAACGGTGCTGATGATGTCAGGTCTGATTCTAGGACCTCCAGAACCACTGAAGTCCTAGAATGAACTCATTCCCAAGTGAACTGAAAAATGTGTTCATCTAGACCAGTGGTTCTCAACTTTTCCCCAACCATAAAATTAGTTTTGTTGCTACTTTACAAGTGTAATTTTTCTATCATAAACCATAATCTAAATATCTGTGTTTTCGTGATAGCCTGAGGCCACCCTTATGGAATGGTTGTTCGAACCCCCATAAGGGTCCCACTGCATAGGTTAAGAATGACAGATTTTTTTTCTAACAGAAATTTCTACAGAGCTGCTGTCATTTGTACAATCCAATTACTAGCTGTCTGTTATCATTCCCACTGTCTCCATGGGGGCTCATCTGGAGTGGCATTGCACTTTAGAATGAGCACTGATGGAACCAGCTTTCTAAACATCCTGGCAGGAGCATTCCCATCTGGGCTATAATTAACTTTCACTGAATTGCTCTACTGAGAGACTCTTTAAGCAAACAAGGAAATAATATTTAAAGTCATTGCCTTCAAACGATGAAATTACATGCAAAACCATTAAGATGCATAATCCTGGATTAACCTCTGATTTAAGATTAGCTTGTTCTTTGTATCTCAAATCAGTGTCTTACTTCATTTTTAAATACAGATGAATTAAAAATGATTTTAAATGGTACCCCCTGAATTCATTGTTAAATTGTATTCTAATCCTGTAATAGTATTAATTAAACCATGGGGAATTCAGTTCTTAGGACTAAAAAGTTAAATTATTACATTTTTTCCTCAACAAAAAGATTAATGGGTAGGGAACTGTGATGCAAACTGTGAAACAGGTCTATTTAATCTATTTAATATATTAAATATAAATATATTTAAGTACAAGGGTTAAGCCTAAAGAGAATACTTTTCATAATCAAAAATAGATAAGACATTGATCAAAGTCAATGAAATTTAAAGTATTTTATGACAAGGCATCAAATAGGTTTACTTGGCTTTGATAATCTTTCCAGTAAAATATTTTGCTATTGTTGAATTATAAAAGTAATATACTCTTGTTACAAAATTTTTAATAATTATAACATATGATGTACCTAATGAGATTCCCTTCTTGTATCTAATCCCTTTCTTTTGCATTCCTAAGATAAGCTTTATTCATAATAGCAGGGATTTATTCCCTTACACACTTATTTATTTTGTAAGCCCACATGGCTTGTTAAGTGAGCCCTGGACCTGAACTCTGGTCCTCATGATTATGTAGCAAGCATTCCTAACCACAGAGTCATCGTTCCAGCACCACATTGGAATAGTTTTAAGGATTGCTGCATAATTTATGTGATGTTTCTAAGTAAAATATTTAATAGCAATGGAGACACGTGACTAAACATATTTCTCATATTGTGTTATGTACAAAGCCCCAAACTTAAAAGGAGTATTGTGACCCCCCTCCGTGTGTGTGTGTGTGTGTGTGTGTGTGTGTGTGTGTGTGTGTATGTGTGTGTGTGGTGTATAGGTTGGGTTAGTTTTAATATAGTTGAACTTTAACTAGAGAGTTAACAATGTTATGTTGAGAAGGTCACATTTTAACAAGCTCCTGAAGCAATTGGAATGCAAGCCTGTCAGGCAGATTTTGCATGAACGGCAGCCTCAGCAGCCCACAGAAAGACCCCCTGTTGATATTTTTGCACAATTTTAATGCAGCTGGCAATCCAATACCGCATTTCTTCACATGGTGCTATTTTGTTAGCGTGTCATAATTGGGCAAAACAAGCTTTACTGTGTCCTAGCCGTGTGTGCACAACATGTGCCCCATACTTTGATCATACTAACTCCCATGCCCTCTCTTGTCATCCCTCCCCAGGACCCTTCATCCTCTAAAATACTCTTCTTTCAGATATCACCTGCACGTCCGTGTTTTACACACATCCCACATGTAGATGACAAGGAGTGATAATTGTCTTCTGAGTTTGTTATTTGTCTTAAGATAATCTTCGCTTCTGTCCGTTCTTTCTGCAAACAGGATGATTTTACTCTCCTTTGTGGTTGGCTTGAACAATATTTTTTTTTATCTCTTAACAAGTATTTAGGCTGATTCAGTAAGTTGACTGTCATGAGTGCGGCCATAGTAGGTGGACAGTTATCTCCATTATTATTATATTACTATGTTCTGACTGAGCTTTCACTTGTTATGTCTTTTCTTAAGGAAGCCGAATTTTAATTAATGAATGTTTTGACCCCTTTAAAAATTTTTGAGATTATAATTTAATTAAAATATTTCTCTTTTCCCTTTCCTCGTTCTACTCCTTTCATGTACTTCTCCCCATTCTCCATCAATTTCACTGTAGGTTGATGTCATTATGCAGGTGAAGGCTGGTAAAGGATAGAATGAGGCCCGCCATTGGACAAGAAGGAAGGATGGGTGGGAGAAAAATTTTAGCAAGGCAGAGGAGGACTGAGCAAGGAGGAGGCAGCCGAGAGAACATGGTGGCGGATGTTAAGATTCCTTTTTGCACATATGATAGGTTGTTATGACTATTCTTAAGGGATGAATGTGTACAGGATGTCTAGATGGGCAAATTGTATCTTATCAATTGGAACAGACGACTTTTGTGTGATGTGTTCTTTCATGCAGTGACTTGAGTTCAAGAAGAGTATATGGTCGCTGGATGTACTGGGCTGCCTTGGAATTAGGATGTGTATGGCTGGCGTGGTGGAAACCAGCCCTGAGAGCTGTAAGTGAGGACTAGGCAGCCTGACAGGGTGCTGTGTTGGCATGGCTCTCCAAGAACAGGTTAGAAAGTAGATGAGGGCAGCCTGGAGCTGCTAACCTAAATTAGCACTAGTTCCAGTGGCTCACTGGAGAGTGAAAGAGAGACTGCCAGGGTACAGGCGGGAACCAGCCATGTCATACCACTTTATTTTTTACCGCCACATTCCACGGTATGTTTTGTAAGTGACTGTGGTTGATGCATGCATTTCTGGCTCCTGTAATATATATCCAGTGGTCTGCTTATCTGGTTTTGGGACATTGCCTTGGGAATTTTGTTACTATGGCTATAGTCTGTAACTTAAAAGTCAAGATTATGATGCCCAGTATTGTTCTTTGGTTAAGGATTGCTTAATTTTCTTCTAAGTCTTTGATGGGTTTCAGGACTTAAAAAATTTCTGTGATGATGATTGCAGCAAATCACACATTGATAATGCAGCCATCTTAACAATGCTAATTTGCTGACCCCTAAGCATTGGAAGTCTATCTTCCAGTGTCTATTGTCTTCTGTTTCTTTCCTTTTTGCATTGTACTGTAATTTTTATTATTTAGAATTTTTTTCATCTCCCTGAATAGGGTTTCCTCTAGTTATTTTCATTTTTGTTATTATTGTAAATCATACTGTTTTCTTGATGTATTTATTGATATGTTCCTTATTATTATCTGGGAAAGACTATTAAGTTTGTATCTTGCTACATTGCTACAAATGACTACTAGACTGAAACATTTCCTTTAGAGGCCTGCATGAGTAGGATCTTGGCTTTCCTCTTTTTCCATTCTCATATGTGTCCTTGTATTTCTTCCTCTTGCCACTTGCTCTAACTGTCAATTAAAGAGATAAATTTTATGTAAATTAAAGGTATCAACATATCTCTTAAATGTATCTTATTTAGTGTGTGCTTGTGTATGTGTATGCACCTCAGTGACTTGTTTCTTCTACCACATATCCAGCTTTTAAAGGTTCTATAACTTTCCCAAGCAGGGCCACCTGCTTTGGACCAAGTGTTCCAATAAATCTATGTACCCGTGGTGATGCTTCTCATATGAACCACAGGAACATGAAGTAGTACAATAAGGTAAATTACTTCACATGTGAAAATTAAAATACCAAATGTGAGTGTGAGAGACAGGAGATTTGTGATAAGACTTCTCAGTAATAAATTCCTTTTCACCATCATTTTGCATAGTAGTAGTGAATTTGAAAACAGAATCTTGAAGATAACTATAGTATTAACTTTTATTATTTTTGCTTTCTATGGTACTTTACTTCTCTCATTCTCCCCAGAAATTATTTTCCTTATCAATTTTGTTAAGGAATGATTTTGTACAAGAAATGGAATCATTTGACCTGCCTCGTCATTGGAGTCCTGTCTGTTGTAAGCATCAACAAAAGTCTTTGGAGAAGTCAAGAAAAGAACATTTATATTGCCTTCAAAAGTTCCTTAATGACTTATCTTTTTCTCTATGTGCCTTGCCTTAGGTAACACTAACTTGTTCAGCATTACTGGAGATCCATTTTGCATTTTAGATAGAATCTGTATGTGCCCTGTTTTTCTCTTGTTTCTTTCTTTTAATGTAATATTTGAGGAATTATTCCACAATGTTGTGTATTATAGTAGTTGATTATTTTCTTGGTCAATATTTGGCTATCAGGTCATACAACCACACACATCTGCACACACAGACCCACACACACACACAGACCCCCCACACACACACTGATTTATATATATTCTAACCTGTTGATCGACAATTATGCTTTCAATTTGGGGAGATTTTAAAATGTTTTCATTAGTATTCATGAAACACTTTGCCCAAGGCCACATCAATTTGACTCAGTTACAGGATTATACCTCAAAATTAAACAGCCTGATCATATTGCACAGTTAGATTTCCACTCTCAACACTACAAAATTTGGAAATTTTATCTCCAATGCATTAGGGCATATCTGTCATGTAGAGTTCACAATAAGCCTCTGTGATAATTTCTTTACTGAATTAAATTTGGAATCTCTCAAGGAAATTCAGTGGAAGTTCATCAATATAAATCACAAAAATTAAAAAGGGGAAAGCAAACTAAATGACATTCATAATATCTAGGCCTTGTAGATTCTCTTGTAAAACAAAGATGCCAATCTCTCATACTAAGTACTCAGTGATGTTATGTCATACTTGTGAGAACACTAACTGGAGCATTTATCAATGAAATTGGGGGGAGATTGTATGTGAAGGGACCTCCAAATAAGATATGACACTCTTTAATTGAGTAGAAAAAATCATGACATAGTAAAGAGTTAAGCTAATCAATCAAATAGTGTTCTTGTGTCATATATTGTTAATCATTTACATAAAAATCTTTAGGGAACATGGAAAAAGTCAAAGGTTCAAGCAGTCTAAAATTGAAATGAGTATTTACCTAGGAATTAATAAATGCATCTTAATTCATATTTCTGTGTGTTTTTTTATGCTGTATACCCTAATCATTGTTCTTACTCCTATTAGAAGTAGTTCTAATGTTAAGAGGAAACATGAGAATGGAGACACAGTAACTTAATAATTTTCTTGATACAACACATGTAGAAACATAACTGAAACTGCCAAAATCAAAACAAAAGAAAATTAAGACACAAAATAGCATGCTCTTCAAGAGCACAGAATTCAGCACTGGGGCACGGGAAACTGATGATTCCTCTTCTGAAGTTTCTAACAAGAAAACCTCCTCCCTTAAAATTCATCATGACGCTTACAAATTCTGTTGCTTTCTTCTCCTATCCCGTGTTCTAGAGATTGCAACCATAAGACTTTAAATTCCCCAGCAGGAAGTACTTTGTCATTGTCTTCTGTTCATTTCTCTAAACTCAGCATCTAGATTAGTGCTCAGATCTAGATGACGAGTTGATATCTGATGAACAGTAAGCTTCTGTTTGCTTTTGGCTCAAGTGATGGCTGAATTTAATAGTGCTTCAGGCTTCGCTGTCATCCAAGCAACTGGAAGAACTGAGTGTTAAATGATCTGCATTTAATGTCATTGTAGAACAAATAGCAGACAAACTGCACGTACCTGAATGTTCAGTCAGAGACAGGGGATTTGCATGTCTACTTCTCCGGTACTACTCCACAACACAGAGCTCAATCCTGTTGGAAGTGCTCTAGGGTGGAACCCACACTACCATTTAGTCAAGATTAACTGTGTGCTCAGCCTTGGGCAAAGAGCTGTGTAGTCATTGCTATTCTTATCATGTAGAGCTGAGGACTAGGGCTGCTTCTTTCTGACATGTTTCTCCTGAACAAGAGGCAATAAATTCTCAGTTACTTGATTTCATTCTGGGAAAAGGCATTTCATGGCAGTGAGGGGTTTGGTAAATGTTCAGTGCATAAATGAATGGATGGATGATAAGAAAAATTTATAGGGGTGAGATTTTCAGAAAATCAAGAAATGCCTGCTCCCTCTGAAATAGTACATTGTAATGCTTTTTTGTCAGTAGAAGGACTTTGTGAATTGTGTCCACAGTCAGAGATCCATGTGAAGTGTCCAACACTCACTAAGAATAGCAGAATAGAAGAAAAAAGCTATGTGATGTTAAGGACATTAAATATGAAGACTACTCAAACTTAATCAAGGTCTTTAATTAAAAACAAGCAAATGCATAACCTAGGACTTTATACTATGCAAAGGCTTCTAGGAGTTGGTGGGATGGCTCAGAGGTTAGTGCACTTGTTAATGAGGACCCAAGTTTGATTCCTGAACCCCATGTAAAGGATGAAAGAGAACTAACTCCACCAAAATTGTCCTCTCCTCACTTTAAGAGTGCTGCAAACACACACACACACACACACACACACACACACACACACACACGCACGTACACACACATACACACACTCACACATACACACACACACATACACACACATACACACACTCACACATACACACACATACACACACTCACACGTAGACACACATACACACACACTCACACATACACACACATACACACACTCACACACACACATGCACACACAGAGACACACACACACACAGTGGGGAATGCCAGGGCCTTCAGGGGTGGCACTATTGTTCAGAGGATAAAGATACTTGACATCAAAAAAATAAGGAAACACAGGTTGGTTTGAGAGAACTGACTTCTGCAAGCTGTCCTCTAACATCCACATCCACACATGTGCATGAATACTTGTGCATATGCACACACACACACACACACACAAACACACACAGAGATAGAGATAGGCAGATGAGAGATGAATGAATCTAATAATATAAACCAATAACATTTGAGCTATGTGAACATTAAGATTAAATTGAAAGCCAATGACAGAGAATATTCACATTTTTTTTATTTTTTACTTTTCAAGTCAACATATGACATAATCTCAGTTAACCAAAACTATCGTTAACTCCCTTCATGGTATATGTATTTCAGTGTTTCAACTTTTATATTATTAAAATTAAAATACACTACAACTAAAAAGTCAGTAACATCAGCATCTTTTGTAGTGTATGGTAACTTCTCAAAAGAATTTGCTTTATTGTGACATTTTTATACATAAAAATATGTTCTTCTGTGTTAGTTATCTCATTACCTTCACACCTTTCAAGCACTTCTGTCTTGTTTATTCTTATTGACAATTAACATATCTTTCCTGTGTGTTTCCAAGTAGAATTGCTGTTTTAATTTTCAGAAGATATGCTACAGGCTTTGACATGTCTTATGTTTATAAATGTTAACATAGTTTGATACAGTAGTAGGGCAATTTTAGAAGGCTAATGTAATGTATAAAATTGAGTGACATAATTTTGTAATTTTTAAGTTCGATTCTGATTGTTTCTGAATGTTGTAGCACATATGAGATAACTATGGTTGTAGGAATTAAAAACATTTTAATTCATAATAACCATGTAGTACAATGACCTAGAAGGTTTCACTCATCGTCAGACAATGAAATTTACCAAGTACAGGAAACTCACATAATTACATAGTCAACTGTATTTGAAATATTTAATAGTGCTTAATAAAATGTGTAAAGGGAGCCAATAATTATTCACTTGTCCCTTGAAAGAAATTATTTGAACAGGAGCTAGAAAAAAAATCATCCTGAGTGAGGTAACGTAGATCCAGAGAGACAAACATTATATGGACTCATAAGTGGACGTTAGACACCAAGTACAGGATTAACCATGATATAGTGCATAGACCCGAAGAAGCTGAGTAACAACGAAGGGGGGGTTTGAATCTCACATCGAGAGAATCAAAATAGTGTTCTGGGGTGGAGAGAGGGAGGGAAGTGATGGGGAGAGCGGTGGAGAGGGGAATAAGATGAATCAAGCATATTGAAGAGGGAGACAGAGGAAACTAGAATCAGTTGGGGTGCATCTCTGGGATGACTTAGAAACCTAGGACAATGGAAACTCTCAGCATTCTATGAGGGGGACCCTAGCAAAGACTCCTAGCATTGGGGGATACAGAACCTGAAACAGGCATCTTCTGAAACCAAGTGAGACATCAAATGGAAGGATTAGGACACCAACTCACCCACAAAACCTCAGACACAATTTGCAGGGGTAAAAGATAGTACAGAATTTGAGGGAAGGGCCAAGCAAGGACTGGCCCAAATTGAGACTCATGCCACAAGAGATAAGCCATGCAGACACAATTAATCATATTCTGCTATACTGACAGACAAGAGCCTAGTATAATTATACTCTAGAGTTTTCACTCAGCAACTGATGAAAACAGATGTAGAAACCCACAGCAAAATAATAGGCAGAGCTCGGGGAATCTTGTGGAAGAGCGGAGGAAGGGTTGGAGGAGCTAGAGGGTCAAGGATACCACAAGAAATCTTACCAAATCAAATAGCCTAGGCCCAAAGGGGCTCACAGAAACTGAACCACCAACTAGAGAGCATACATGGGACAGAGTTAGTAGTAACAGTTATACAGTTTGATCCTCATGTGGTACACCTAGTAGCAGAAGCAGGGGCTCTTTCTGACTCTATTGTTTGACTTTGGATCTCTTTACCGTAACTAGGCTGCCTTGTCTAACCTCAGTAGGATTCAGTGCACCTAGTCCTACTGTAACTTCATATACCAACACAGGTTGATATCCATGGGAGGCCTTCCTTTTCATGTGGCCAAAGTGAGGGGTATTGGTGGAGGGGATGTGACAGGAATGAGTGGGAGGAGAGGAGGGAGGGGAAGCTGGAGTTGGGATGTAAAGTTAATAAATTAATTAATGAAAAAATGATTTAAAATATCTATATTTATAAACAGAAAAATATAAAATAAACCAGTTTTTAGAGATTTGCAAGTAGGTTTCTGAACTTTTAACTGTAAAGATAGATAATTAATTTTGAACATCAAACAGAATTTTGAGTAGGCTTTTAAGTTAACACACAAAAAGCCTCATTTTAACTTTAATTTTATGTGGCACTACTTTATGAGACATTAGAATTTTATATAGCAGCTGAAGCTGCAGCATGCTTACACGATGCTCATTGAGTCAAATGCTATAATTGTACATGTAGTATGGATATCACATCTTAATGCTAGGATGAGCAGTAGAATATTAAGAAAAAGTTTATCAATATGGGGCATTTTCTGTGTCATATGAGTTATGCTAAAAATGTCCTGGGGAGATAATTTAATACATGGTTGGGAAAACTTATAAAAGCATAGAAATAAGTTTCTAAATTGCACAGGAACATCCTGGAATCAAAATTTAGACAAATTTGCAAAGAGTAGAGGTGTTCTGCAGAAGACTGAAAAACTCCATGTTGATTGTGAATTTAAGAAGAATGCCAGGTAATACCCTTTCCACTAAATACAGAGACATAGTACTCTGATGAGAGATCGTGGTATCAGTGAGAAGATAACTATCTGTGGGCCATGGACAATAGTCATCTGGTCACTGATGACAGAATCCTGTTAGAGCCGAGACACCTGGAAAACACATAAGAACAGCAAGGCCCATGGAATAACCTCATGGCTATAAAGATTGGACTCATTTCCTCAAAAGATCTATCAAAATAAGCAATAAGGTATGTATTAGATATAAGGAAAAGACAGGAAAATCAATGAGGAATTAATATTTAAAATTAAGAGTAATAGATGAACCAATAGAACAGTGATAAGTCAATAGCCCTTAGTTTTCAGAACTGAGCTTGAGGTCACATGGAAAATTATCCAGTAAAGGCCAGGCTGAGACTCCTAAAGAAAGAGCATTTGCCATTAAGTCAACCACACACAGAAATGATCTAATTCATTCTCTCTTTTCAGACCTGCAACTGTCACCTTGGAAGTAATATATGGAGGAATCAGGACGAACCAGACCACGCAATAGTGGTTGGACAGAATGAGTAATCTCATTCTGCCATTCAGCGACCTGAAACAGCGTAGTTAAATCTCCTCTGACCGAGCTAACAGATTAAAAATAAGACTTACTATAACGTTATTTGATCCTTTAGGCCTGCTAGGTATATGAACCAATGATGTGGTCATTGTTCTAACTCTTGGGTTGAAATACACATTCTTGATTTATTATAAATTTGACCAATACAATGGTTAAAATGCAAAATCGTCCCATGGGGTAAGTCAAACATAGACTCCCTGAGCCCATGTGCTTCTTTCACAGCCTTTAAAACTTTGATTAGCACACCATGTGAATTCCAGTGTACTTCAGTACATGACTGTTTTTCTTTCGCTCTAGAAAATCTGACTGTTAATTTTAGATGAGTCATTACATTTGCATTTTTCTACTCAGATAGTGTGAATCAGATATCCAAGGAGGGTTTTATATTTTTCTTTGAAAAGCTGACCAGACATTTTCTTCAGCAAACTAAAAAAAATTCCAGGTAGATATTACTGAAATGAGCCATTCTTTGGAATCTCTATTAAGAAGCCTAAAGGTGATATATTATGATATTATTATTTATTTATTTTTAAACATTTATTATTCTTCAAGTGTAATTCAATTTGTTTTGATCATACTTAGTTCTTCACCCAGGTCTTCCTACATCTTCTGTATTCCTTAGTCACCCAACTTTGTGTCCACAAAAAAGATTATCCAGACCAATTTGTGATGTTCAGATATTCTTTTATGACTTACCATACTCCAGTGGAAAACCACTCATAAAAGAATATCTGTCTCAAAGACAGTATTTCATTCTATTCATCTACTGCCCTTGTCTCTTAAACTTTTTCTGATCCCTCTTCTGCAATGATTTCTCAGCCTGGAGAAGAGGACTATGGTAAGTCCATTCAAGGCTGAACATTCTTCAGTGTCTTGTTTTCTCCGCCATGGCAAGCTGTGGCTCTCCATGTTAATCACCATCTAGTGCAAATAGAAGCTCATCAGTTGATGGCTGAGAAATGCTCTGTGTGTGTGTGTGTGTGTGTGTGTGTGTGTGTGTGTGTGTGTGTGTGTGTGTGTGTGATTTGTCATGATTCATTTTGTACATGTGGTCAGGGGATAACTTTTATAAGTTTGTCCTCTTATTCTATTGGGCAGGTTCAGAAGATTGAACTCAGACATCAGTCTTGTCTGTGAGTGACTTTATTCTCTGAGCAGTCTTACTGACACAGATTTTGGTATTGGAAATGTTCCATATTTCTATAGATTTTGCTGAGTTTCCTTCTTAAAAAAGATATCAAGGGCAGCAACATTCCCACTAGGTACTACTAAGATAGGTCTTGTTAATGTCACTGCATTAGGAATCAAGTACTAATTCTGATTGGCTTTTCCCACAGTTTTGTGTAGTAGCATTCTTTATCCAACTTTATAATAAAATGAGTTAAAGCTGTGTTTTAAGCTTAATATTTCTTTAAGCTTATATGTTAGGATATATTTTTAATGTTTATATGAATATAATTTTAAATGAGTAACATATTAAGTTTAAGAAATGCATACATTTATATATACTTTATCAGTTACCACTCTCAGATCTCATCACCCTGTAGTGACTAGGCTGAAAGAATGCTTAACACAATGAGGGAACAGAAGAGAAAGAGGAGGAAGAGGAGAAAGAGGAGGAAGAAGAGGAGGAGGAGGAGGAAGGTGGCTGTAATGGAGGAAACAAGTTGACAATTCCTTTTGAGACACTATGAACTCATACAAGGTTCACTAAAGTACAAATAATTGATGATTCTTGCTCTTCCTTATTTTTCTATTTGATAGATAGTCATTTGATAACATAAAATTGAAAATTGTAATGCTCCTCTTTCTAGCAACAGGAAGGTTAGACTGAGAGGGTATTGGGAGGGAGACAAACATTATTTCCTTTACCACTTCCTGAGGCATTGGAAATTTTTATTGAGAACACTACTGAACAAAAAAAAAATAAATAACAATAGCTGCCTCTTGCAACTGCTTAGTGAGAGCCACATATCTAGCATATTATAAAATCGATTGCCTATGGTAATGGACGATCCAGATAATCCTGAAATCTAAGGCAGAACTATGCTGGAATATTGATGTCCCAATTTATAATTTTACTATATGATATTTATATTTAAATGACCAAAGTTTGTAATTCAGATACTTTTTTGCAGGTAGAACTTTGATACCCAGAATGGTATTAACTGTACCATGGCTTCCCTGACCACCTTCACTCCAACCAGAACATTTATTTCTATTTCCCATGGATATCAGAGTTGGCAGGTCACACAGACACAGAGACAGACAGACAGACAGACAGATAACAGACAGACAGATACACACACACACACACACACACACACACACAGAGAGAGAGAGAGAGAGAGAGAGAGAGAGAGAGAGAGGAGACATAAATGACAGAGACTAGAAGGAGGGAGAAGGAAAGGAAACGGTTGGTAAAAGAGAGAGTGCAGAAGGATAGATAATATGTTAGCAGAAGACCATGTGGTTACAACTTCAGGGTCAACCCAAATAGACCCTCAAATATGAAGACATTGCAGGTAAGTGAACTCCATTGTGGCTGCAAAGACTGTGTTCTCTCTTGGGGACTAAACTGTCAACTGTGACTTAAAAATACAAGCTGGTGAAGCAAGAGGACCTGTGATACTCTAAGATAAATGTCTTTCAGTATAACTTGTGCTAGCAATGGGAAGGAATTTCCTTTAGTCCTTTTGTGTATTTTCTTAAAACATTTAATAAACCTTATTAGGAAAAAATGGACAATAGCTTTGTATTGCTTCTTTTGAGTTCAATCATAATAAAGAGTTAGATAGATTTTGCATTTTCTTTATTCAGCTAACCTTGATCTCCTTAGTATAAAATAATAAAAAAAAACCATATTGATCAATTGAAGGAAAAAATACTGTGCAGCGTATTTAGAGATAATGCTAACTGCATTTGGTTGTCTTGGAAACTGAAATGTTAAAATAATGATGAAATGATTGCTAAAAATCAACTTGCATGCAGTTGTTATGGTAACTACTCATTTCTCTATTTTTTTCTAAATTAACCAGCTGAAGTGAAATTGTCACTGTGAGTTATTTTATATTGATATTTTTTTATGTCAAGGACAAGCATGTTATCCTGGAAATGTCTTACACTTATGTGAAGAGATGACACATAGGAATAATTGTGTATGTTGTTCCTTTGTAAGAATTAGTTTATGCACACAGAAAGATGGGCAGATTATAAGTAACTAGGGTGATGCTTTTAGGAGAATGTTTTCATAAGATTCCTCAATAGCTAGATGGGCAGCCAATGAAGACAGTAAGTCTTATCTGCTAAAGAAAAGAATGAGTAGGTGAATAAATAAGGGAGAATTAGTATCAATTACAAGAAAGTGTTATATGCAAAGACTTTGTATTCATTTTCCTATTTAGTACCATCCATTCATTCATCCTTTCTCTTTTCATTTTCTTTCTTTCTTTCTTTCTTTCCTTCTTTCTTTCTTTCTTTCTTTCTTTCTTCCTGTCTTCCTTTCTTTCTTTCTTTCTATTTTTTTTTTGAGGCAGGATTGGGTTATTGGTTCAAACTTGTGATTCTCTTGGCAAAGTCTCTCAAGTGAGAGAAAGTAAGACTGTATCACTATGCTAAATATATCTACACACATATGTATGTGCATGCATACATACATATACACATACATATTTTAATTTCCATTTTCAATATATATATATTCAGTTCTGAAATATTGCTGATTAAGACACTAAGACAGAAATTATACCTGCTAATCTTGAAAGGTCTCATAGAATGAGAAAGAATAAGCAAGTGAGAAGAACACCAAAGGTTCCCACATATTTAAAGGCATATCAAAAGATGTAAAGAACACAGTGTCCTCAATGTGATTAGGATGACACTTAATATCAGGTGAATGCTAATGGAAGTTGTTGCATGGTATTAATTATGGAAGAGGAGGCAGTGTATAAAAGCATGAACACAGACAAAAATTATTGTGTTTAGTTAACAGTTCATTGACAATGTTTCATTAGTCCTGAGAAATGTACAAAAATCTGCTGAGGGGGATGTTCATATGGCAAACCAGTTCTGGGGCACATATAATGTTCAACTGCACCTGCCGTTTCTTTTTTATTTTATTTGACTTTATTTTTTTTATTAACTTGAGTATTTCTTATTTACATTTCTTTTCATTTTTTAATTTATTTAATACTTAATAATAATTCTTTGGTTTCCGGGCAAACATCGCCCTCCCCCCTCCCCTTCCTTATGGGTGTTCCCCTCCCCACCCTCCCCCCATTGCCGCCCTGCCCCCAACAGTCTAGTTCACTGGGGGTTCAGTCTTAGCAGGACCCAGGGTTTCCCCTTCCACTGGTGCTCTTACTAGGATATTCATTGCTACCTATGAGGTCAGAGTCCAGGGTCAGTCCATGTATAGTCTTTAGGTAGTGGCTTAGTCCCTGGAAGCTCTGGTTGCTTGGCATTGTTGTACATATGGGGTCTCGAGCCCCTTCAAGCTCTTCCAGTTCTTTCTCTGATTCCTTCAACAGGGGTCCTATTCTCAGTTCAGTGGTTTGCTGCTGGCATTCGCCTCTGTATTTGCTGTATTCTGGCTGTGTCTCTCAGGAGCGATCTACATCCGGCTCCTGTCGGTCTGCACTTCTTTGCTTCATCCATCTTGTCTAATTTAATGGCTGTATATGTATGGGCCACATGTGGGGCAGGCTCTGAATGGGTGTTCCTTCTGTGTCTGTTTTAATCTTTGCCTCTCTATTCCCTGCCAAGGGTATTCTTGTTCCCCCTTTTAAAGAAGGAGGATCATCCTTCTTGAGTTTCATCTGTTCTATGCACCTAGGGTAATTCAAGCATTTGGACTAATAGCCACTTATCAATGAATGTATACCATGTGTGTTTTTCTGTGATTGGGTTACCTCATTCAGGAAGATATTTCCCAGTTCCAACCATTTGTCTATGAATTTCATAAAGGCATTGTTTTTGATAGCTGAGTAATATTCCATTGTGTAGATGTACCACATGTTCTGTATCCATTCCTCTGTTGAAGGGCATCTGGGTTCTTTCCAGCTTCTGGCTATTATAAATAAGGCTGCTATGAACATTGTGGAGCACATGTCTTTTTTATATGTTGGGGCATCTTTTGGGTATATGCCCAAGAGAGGTATAGCTGGATCCTCAGGCAGTTCAATGTCCAATTTTCTGAGGAACCTCCAGACTGATTTCCAGAATGGTTGTACCAGTCTGCAATCCCACCAACAATGGAGGAGTATTCCTCTTTCTCCGCATTCTCGCCAGCATTTGTTGTCACCTGAGTTTTTGATCTTAGCCATTCTTACTGGTGTGAGGTGAAATCTCAGGGTTGTTTTGATTTGCATTTCCCTTATGACTAAAGCTGTTGAACATTTTCTTAAGTGTTTCTCAGCCATCCAGCATTCCTCAGCTGTGAATTCTTTGTTTAGCTCTGAACCCCATTTTTTAATAGGGTTATTTGTCTCCCTGCGGTCTAACTTCTTGAGTTCTTTGTATATTTTGGATATAAGCCCTCTATCTGTTGTAGGATTGGTAAAGATCTTTTCCCAATCTATTGGTTGCCGTTTTGTCCTAACCACAGTGTCCTTTGCTTTACAGAATCTTTGCAGTTTTATGAGATCCTATTTGTCGATTCTTGATCTTAGAGCATAAGTCGTTGGTGTTTTGTTCAGGAAATTTTTTCCAGTGCCCATGTGTTCCAGATGCTGCCCTAGATTTTCTTCTATTAGTTTGAGTGTATCTGGTTTGATGTGGAGGTCCTTGATCCACTTGGACTTAAGCTTTGTACAGGGTGATAAACATGAATCAATTTGCATTCTTCTACATGTTGACCTCCAGTTGAACCAGCACCATTTGCTGAAAATGCTATGTTTTTTCCATTGAATGGTTTTGGCTCCTTTGTCAAAAATCAAATGCCCATAGGTGTGTGGGTTCATTTCTGGGTCTTCAATTCTGTTCTATTGGTCTATCTGTCTGTCTCTCTGCCAATACCATGCAGTTTTTATCACTATTGCTCTGTAATATTGCTTGAGTTCAGGGATAGTGATTCCCCCTGAAGTCCTTTTATTGTTGAGAATAGTTTTAGCTATCCTGGGTTTTTTGTTATTCCAGATGAACTTGCAAATTGTTCTGTCTAACTCTTTGAAGAATTGGATTGGTATTTTGATGGGGATTGCACTGAATCTGTAGATCGCTTTTGGTAAAATGGCCATTTTTACTATATTTATCCTGCCAATCCATGAGCATGGGAGATCTTTCCATCTTCTGAGGTCTTCTTCAATTTCTTTCTTCAGAGTCTTGAAGTTCTTATTGTACAGATCTTTTACTTGCTTGGTTAAAGTCACACCGAGGTACTTTATATTATTTGGGTCTATTATGGAGGGTGTCATTTCCCTAATTTCTTTCTCGGCTTGTTTCTCTTTTGTGTAGAGGAAGGCTACTGACTTATTTGAGTTAATTTTATACCCAGCCACTTTGCTGAAGTTTTTTATTAGCTTTAGTAGTTCTCTGGTGGAACTTTTGGGATCACTTAAATATACGATCATATCATCTGCAAATAGTGATATTTTGATTTCTTCTTTACCAATCTGTATCCCCTTGACCTCCTTTTGTTGTCTGATTGCTCTGGCTAGAACTTCAAGAACTATATTGAATAAGTAGGGAGAGAGTGGGTAGCCTTGTTTTGTCCCTGATTTTAGTGGGATTGCTTCAAGTTTCTCTTCATTTAGTTTAATGTTAGCAACTGGTTTACTGTATATGGCTTTTACTATGTTTAGGTATGGGCCTTGAATTCCTATTCTTTCCAGGACTTTTATAATGAAGCAGTGTTTAATTTTGTCAAATGCTTTCTCAGCGTCTAATGAAATGATCATGTGGTTTTGTTCTTTCAGTTTGTTTATATAATGGATCACGTTGATGGTTTTCTGTATATTAAACCATCCCTGCATGCCTGGGATGAAGCCTACGTGATCATGGTGGATGATTGTTTTGATGTGCTCTTGGTTACGGTTTGCCAGAATTTTATTTAGTATTTTTGCATCGATATTCATAAGGGAAATTGGTCTGAAGTTCTCTTTCTTTGTTGGGTCTTTGTGTGGTTTAGGTATAAGAGTAATTGTGGCTTCATAGAAGGAATTTGGTAGTGATCCATCTGTTTCAATTTTGTGGAATAGTTTGGATAATATTGGTATGAGGTCTTCTATGAAGGTCTGATAGAATTCTGCACTAAACCCGTCTGGACCTGGACTCTTTTTGGTTGGGAGACCTTTAATGACTGCTTCTATTTCCTTAGGAGTTATTGGGGTTGTTTAACTGGTTTATCTGTTCTTGATTTAACTTCTGTACCTCGTATCTGTCTAGGAAATTGTCTATTTCCTACAGATTTTCAAGTTTGTTGGATATAGGCTTTTATAGTAAGATCTGATGATTTTTTGAATTTCCTCTGATCTGTAGTTATGTCTCCCTTTTCATTTCTGATTTTGTTAATTTGGACACACTCTCTGTGTCCTCTCATTAGTCTGGCTAAGGGATTATCTATCTTGTTGATTTTCTCAAAGAACCAACTTTTGGTTCTGTTGATGCTTTCTATGGTCCTTTTTGTTTCTACTTGGCTGATTTCAGTTCTGAGTTTGATTATTTCTTGTCTTCTACTCCTCCTGGGTGTATTTGCTTCTTTTTGTTCTAGAGCTTTTAGGTGTGCTGTCAAGCTGCTAACATATGCTCTCTCCTGTTTCTTTCTGCAGGCACTAAGAGCTATGAGTTTTCCTCTTAGCACATCTTTCATTGTGTCCCTTAAGTTTGGGTATGTTGTACCTTCATTTTCATTAAATTCTAAGAAGTCTTTAAGTTCTTTCTTTATTTCTTCCTTGATTAGGTTATCGTTGAGTAGAGCATTGTTCAACTTCAACGTATATGTGGGCGTTCTTCCCTTATTGTTATTGAAGACCAGTTTTAGGCCGTGGTGGTCTGATAGCACGCATGGGATTATTTCTATCTTTCTGTACCTGTTGAGGCCCGTTTTCTGACCAATTATATGGTCAATTTTGGAGAAAGTACCATGAGGAGCTGAGAAGAATATATATCCTTTTGCTTTAGGATAGAATGTTCTATAGATATCTGTTAAGTCCATTTGGTTCATGACTTCTCTTAATCTATCTACGTCTCTGTTTAATTTCTGTTTCCATGATCTGTCCATTGATGAGAGAGGGGTGTTGAAATCTCCTACTATTATTGTGTGAGGTGCAATGTGTGTTTTGAGCTTCAGTAAGGTTTCTTTTACGTATGTAGGTGCCCTTGTATTTGGGGCATAGATATTTAGGATTGAGAGTTCATCTTGGTGGATTTTTCCTTTGATGAATATGAAGTGTCCTTCCTTATCTTTTTTGATGACTTTTAGTTGAAAATTGATATTATTTGATGTTAGAATGACTAGTCCAGCTTGCTTCTTCTGACCATTTGCTTGAAATTTGATTTCCGGCCTTTCACTCTGAGGTAGTGTTTCCTTAGGCAGCAGAATGCAGGGTCCTCGTTGCGTATCCAGTTTGTTAATCTATGTCTTTTTATTGGGAAGTTGAAACCATTGATGTTGAGAGATATTAAGGAATAGTGATTATTGCTTCCTGTTATATTCATATTTGGATGTGAGGTTATGTTTGTGTACTATTCTTCTCTTTGTTTTGTTGCCAAGACAATTAGTTTCTTGCTTCTTCTAGGGTATAGCTTGCCTCCTTATGTTGGGCTTTACCCTTTATTATCCTTTGTAGTGCTGGATTTGTAGAAAGATATTGTGTAAATTTGGTTTTGTCATGGAATATCTTGGTTTCTCCATCTATGTTAATTGAGTGTTTTGCAGGATACAGTAACCTGGGCTGGCATTTGTGTTCTCTTAGGGTTTGTATGACATCTGTCCAGGATCTACTGGCTTTCATAGTCTCTGGCGAAAAGTCTGGTGTGATTCTGATAGGTCTGCCTTTATATGTTACTTGACCTTTTTCCTTTACTGCTTTTAATATTCTTTCTTTATTTTGTGCATTTGGTGTTTTGAATATTATGTGTCAGGAGGTGTTTCTTTTCTGGTCCAATCTATTTGGAGTTCTGTAGGCTTCTTGTATGCCTATGGGTATCTCTTTTTTTTTTAGGTTAGGGAAGTTTTCTTCTATGATTTTGTTGAAGATATTTACTGGTCCTTTGAGCTGGGAGTCTTCACTCTCTTCTATACCTATTATCCTTAGGTTTGATCTTCTCATTGAGTCCTGGATTTCCTGTATGTTTTTGACCAGTAGCTTTTTCTGCTTTACATTATCTTTGACAGTTGAGTCAATGATTTCTATGGAATCTTCTGCTCCCGAGATTCTCTCTTCCATCTCTTGTATTCTGTTGGTGAAGCTTGTATCTACAGCTCCTTGTCTCTTCTTTTGATTTTCTATATCCAGGGTTGTTTCTATGTGTTCTTTCTTGATTGCTTCTATTTCCATTTTTAATTCCTTCAACTGTTTGATTGTGTTTTCCTGGAATTCTTTCAGGGATTTTTGTGTCTCCTCTCTATGGGTTTCTACTTGTTTATTTATGTTTTCCTGGAATTATTTCAGGCATTTTTGCGATTCCTCTCTAGGCTTCTACTTGTTCTCTAAGGGAGTTCTTCACGTCTTTCTTGAAGTCCTCCAGCATCATGATCAAATATGATTTTGAAACTAGATCTTGCTTTTCTGGTGTGTTTGGATATTCCATGTTTGTTTTGATGGGAGAATTGGGCTCCGATGGTGCCATGTAGTCTTGGTTTCTGTTGCTTGGGTTCCTGTGCTTGCCTCTCGCCATCAGATTATCTCCAGTGTTACTTTGTTCTGCTATTTCTGACAGTGGCTAGACTGTCCTATAAGCCTGTGTGTCAGGAGTGCTGTAGACCTGTTTTCCTGTTTTCTTTCAGCCAGTTATAGGGACAGAGTGTTCTGCTTTCGGGCATGTAGTTTTTCCTATCTACAGGTCTTCAGCTGTTCCTGTGGGCTTGTGTCTTGAGTTCACCAGGCAGGTCACTTGCAGCAGAAAAGTTGGTCTTACCTGTGGTCCCAAGGCTCAAGTTTGCTTGTGGGGTGTTGCTTATGAGCTCTCTGCGTGGCAGCAACCAGGAAGATATGCGCTGCCCTTTCCAGGAGCTTCCGTGCACCAGGGTTCCAGATGGCGTTTGGTGTTTTCCTCTGGAGTCAGAGATGTGGGCTGAGTGTAGACTCTTCTGGTTTCCCAGGCATGTCTGCCTCTCTGAAGGTTTAGCTCTCCCCCCCACGGGATTTGGGTGCAGAGAACTGTATATCTGGTCGGTCCCTTCAGGTTTTGACGCAGCGGATTTCCTGCCCCTGTGCCCTTATCCAAGGGAACCCAGAGGCCATATACAGTTTCCTCTTGGGCCAGGGATGTGGGCAGGGGTGTTCAGTGTTGGTGGTCTCTTCTGCTCTGCAGTCTCAGGAGTGCCCACTTGTCTCGGCAGTGAGCTCTCTCTCCCATGGGGTTTGGGAGCAGTCGCACCTGCCATTTCTAAAAAATAGTTTCTGCAATGTTTCTAAAAGTCTTAAGCCATTATAAAGTAAAATATCTGTATAAATCGAATATTCAAAGAGAAAAAAGAAATATCCTTCATTCATGATTGCATAATGTAACTAATCTGTCTCTTATAACTGATTTTCTATTTCATATTTGTTTAAAATGAATATTTACCAAGAAATTTCTAACTGTACAATGAGTAATGTGGTTTGTGGTTGAGTTCCAACTTACTTAATATCTCCTATGAAATTTTGTTTAACTAGAGCTTTAAGTAGCAATGAAATGATTGGTATGTAAAGCAGTCAGTATTTCTTATGTTATTCCTTCCTTTTTCAGTATTTTTTTATTTAACATTAGATGAATTCTTTGGCTGTCTATAGAGATGTGTCAAGGTTGTTCCAGGTAAAACTGAATTCTAATCTTTCTTCAACATTATGCAAGTATATATGATAAGGCCTGTTTTAGTTACTTTTCTACTGCTATCCAGGGATGCTATGACCCAAGTCAACTAATGAAAGGAGTAATTTTTGGGGGTGGTTTTAATTTCAGAAACAAGTCCATGACTATGACAGCATGGAATCTAGTCACAGGAAGCCATTCATTGTGTTGAAGCTCAATGTATCTGAGAGCTCACATGTTGAAACAGCAGTGAAGGAAGGGGGGGTATTGAATTCACCAACTGGAGTGGTGTGCTTTTTTAAAACCTTAAGGCCAATCCACTGTGTCTCATAACTACTATAGTCAGGCCACACATGCAAAGTCTTCCCAAACAGTTCCATCAACTGCAGAAAGAAGCAATCAAATATGTTAGCCTATGGAGATCTTATTCATGTAAACCACCACATTTTCCTTTTTCTACTGTTCAGTTCTCTACTTCTGCATTTCCTTTTCTGAAAGATTTCTTTTAACTATATACCTATAGAAAGCTTGTGATAACCACACTTAAAACATTGGATACACAATTTTTATACTTCCGATTGATTAAGAAGGTTGACTTGAGTTGTCTAAATGCATCTACATAAAAAATAATCTTGAAGGTCATAGATACTAACATTGTTCTGCATATATTGTATCAAGGCTAGACAATGTGGAAAAAACAACAGTGGAAAAAAGTATGAGCCATGTGGAATTCTAGTGGCTTTAGAAGAATGACAGGTACCAAGAGTCAGGTTTTCAACAAGTGTAGGGCCGTGGGCATTGAAAGGTAACCTGATTCCTGGTCGAGATAGGTCGAATGACAGGAAACCCTAAAAGAGATGGCAAGTGCATTCCCAGTCTCCAAATATCCAAGCCTCACATAGTTGTGCCCTCTTTCTAGAGACCCCTGTAGAGGGGTTTGAGATAGACCAGTCATGTAGGGCAATGCCTCAAGTCTCTCCTCAACAAGTGAAGACGTGACCACAGGTTATAGCTCAAGGCTGATCAGTCTTAGAGTCAGGACCATGCCCCTGAATATGCAGATGAGGTCTGACCCATCCAAAAACTGTATTTAAGTGTCAGAGTTAAAGGTGTGCAGGAATTATTCCATCGTCTGGGAGCTTCTGTCATAAGAGCTGTAACACTGTCACTTGGGGAAGAGATCTGCTCTCCAGAAATGGAAAACGCCTCACTAGAGGTCCTTGCATTCCTCGCCAGCTAGTCATTCTCCTGCTGGCTCAGCTGGACTGAGCAACTGAAGCAGCAGGCAGCGGCAAGAAAAGGACCAACAGCCAGGAAAGCTGTCCCCCTTCCTGCTCAAGTTCTCTTCCCCTTTTCTGAACCCATGTACCTAGCCAGGCTAGAGATCTCCATGAGGGAGGACCCCTGTGACAGAGCCCTACAAATAAGTGTCTTCAGCAGAACTCTAAAGTAGATGGTACATGGAAAGTGTGCAGTATGCCAGCCAAACTTTCACTTGGGTTTCTATTTTTTTTTTTACCATATTTGTGTTGTCAGAATTTCCAACATTATTCTGTCTCTCATTGATTCTACTTCACAAGTGCATTCCATATGACAAAACAAAATTGGATTTTCATCACCAGAGTCAGGTGGTGTCAGACATGACTGTTGGTTTGCATTCAGTGCTAGTTAAAGGGAGTCTATATTTCCTCATTTAACAGACCAGGGGTCGTGATGATTGTCTTTATGTTTGTGGAGAGAGCAAGTAAAATAATCGATGTGATAGATAGTTCTTTCAACTGTAAACACCATGTAAATTAAGAAGTTGTCTCTGAAATTACAGATTAAGGCAGACTATACAGAGATGAGGAAAGAATACTGATTTGAACTGTAGCACCCTCAGTAAATATGCTTACAACCTGTAAGAGAACCAGTTTGCTCGGGACAGGAAACATGACACATCCTTAGCCTGAAATTTTATAAAGTGCTTTACTTGAGATAGAATCACCATGAGCAGTATTTAGGGGAGAGAGGAGGAAGGCTCCCTACACTCTAGGAACGACAACAGAACCTGGCTATGTGTGAAGGCTATAAACAAAATCTTAACACAGTCCTATTATTTGACAGTAAACCAAGAGTCAAACAAATCAGAATGACAGGAACTCACAAGCCATGACAAGGTGCTAGGCATTTTCCTCTAGAGTCAGAAATGTGGGCAGAGAGTAGTTTTCTCGTTTCCCAGGCATGTATGCCCCTCTGAAGGTCTAGCTCTCCGTCCCACAGGATTTGGGTGCAGGGCACTGTTTGACCAGGTCTGTTCAGATCCGGGTGCTGTCTGGACTGCTGGGCTCCTGCAGCTTGACTCCCCATATTTTCTTGTGCCCAGAGGCCCTATACAGCTTCTTCTTGGGCCAGGGATGTGGGCAAAGGTGGGCAGAAGTGGCAGTCTCTCCTGTCCTGCAGTCTCAGGACTGCCCACACATCTGGGCAATCAGCTCTCTCTCCCATGGGGTTTGGAAGCAGGGAGCTGTGTGCTGGGATCAGCAAGGTTCCGATATTGTTCTTAAAATGTTACAGACCTTATCAGCTCCTTCAATCTTTTGTCTAACTCCTCCATTGGAGACCCTGTTGTCAGTTCAATGGTCAGCTGCAAGTATCTGTCTCTGAATTTGTCACGTTCTGGCTGAGACTCTCAGGAGACTGCTACATTAAGTTCCTGTCAGCTTGCACTTCTTCTGGCATCAGTAATATTGTCTGGGTTTGGTGGTTGTATAGTATATGGGCTAGATCCCCAGATGGGGCAGTCTCTCGATGGCCATTCCTTCAGTCTCGCTCTCAACTATGTTTCTGTATTTCCTCCTGTGAATATTTTTGTTCTCCCTTCTAAGAATGACATCCACACGTTGTCCTTCTGCTTGAGCTTCTTGTGGTCTGTTGATTGTATCTTGGGAAATTTGAGCTTTTGGGCTAATATCCACTTATTGCTGAGTGCATAACATTTGTGCTTTTTGTGTTTGGGTTACATGACCCGGGATGATATTTTCTATTTCTATCCACTTTCCTATGAATTTCATAAAGTCATTGTTTTCAGCAGCTGAGTAGCACTCCATCGTGTAAATGCACCACATTTTCCATATCTGTCCCTATGTTGAGGGACATCTAGATTCTTTCCAGCTTCTGGCTATTATAAATAAGGCTGCTATGAACACAGTGGAGCATGTGTCCTTGCTATGTGTTAGAACATCTTTGGGGTATATGCCCAGGAGTGGTAAAGCTGGATCCTCAGGTAGTACTATGTTCAATTTTCCTAGGAAACTCAATTCCACCAACAATGGATGAGTGTTGCTCTTTCTCCACATCCTTGCCAGCATCTGTTGTCACTTGAGTTTTTCATCTTAGCCATTCTGACTGGTGTGAAGTGGAATCTCAGGGTTGTTTTGATTTGCATTTCCCTGATGACTAGGGATGTTGAACATTTCTTTAGGTACTTATCAGCCACTTGATATTCCTCAGTTATGAATTCTTTGTTCAGCTCTATACCTCATTTTTAAAAAGGTTATTTAATTATCTGGAGTCTAACTTCTTGAGTTCTTTGTATATATTGGATATTAGCCCTCTATAAGATGTAGGATTGGTAAAGATCTTTTCTCAATCTGTTGGTTGCCATTTTGTCCTAATAACAGTGTCCTTTGACTTCCACAAACTTTACAACTTTATGAGATCCCATTTATTGATTCTTGAACTTAGAGCATCAGCCATTGGTGTTCTGTTCAGGAAATTTTCCCTAGTGCCCATGTGTTTGAGGCTCTTCCCCACTTTTTCTTCTATCAGTTTGAGTGTATCTGGTTTTATGTGGATATCCTTGATCCACTTGGACTTCAGCTTTGAAGGGTGATAAGAATGGATCTATTTGCATTTTTCTACATGCTGACCTCCAGTTGAACCAGCACCATTTGTTGAAAATGCTCTTTTTCCACTGGATGGTTTTAACTCCATTTTCAAAGATCAAGTGACCATATGTGTGGGGTAATTTCTGGGTCTTCAATTATATTGAATTGATCTACCTGCCTTTCTCTCTATCAATACCGTAGAAATTTTTTTTTATCACTATTGCTCTGTAATATAGCTTGAAGTTAGGGATGGTGATTCCCCAAGAAATTCTTTACTGTTGAGGATAGTTTTCACTATCCTTGTTTTCCTTTTATTCCTAATGAATTTGCAATTGCTCTACCTCTGTGAAGAAATGAATTGGAATTTTATTGGGGATAGCATTGAATCTATAGATTGCTTTTGGCAAGTTGGCCATTTTTACAATATTAATCTGTGAGAATGGGAGATCTTTCTATCTTGTGAGATCTTCTTCAATTTCTTTTTTCAGCGACTTGAAGTTCTTTCAAGTCTTCACTTGAATCAAGTTTCACAAGAATCTTTCACTTGCTTGGTTAGAGTCACCCCAAAGGTATTTTACATTATTTATGACTATTGTGAAGTGTGTGAATGAGCATGAATTGTCACTATCTTTTTTGGGTCAATTGAAAGAAGATTATTTTCTTGCTTTTTCTAGGGTGTAGCAAAATACCATCAGTATGTTCATAGCAACCTTATCTATAGTAGCTGGAAACTGGAAATAACTCTGATCTTCTTCAACAGAGGAATGGATGCCGAAAATGTGGTACATTTACATAATGGAGTACTACTCAGCTATTAAAAAAAGTGAGTTCATGACATTCATAGGCAATTGTTTTTGGAAATAGAAAATATCATCCTGAGTCAGGTAACAGAAAGACAAAAAACACACATGGTATGCATTCACTGATAAGTGGATATTAGCCCAAAAGCTCGAATTACCCAAGATAAAATCCATAGACCACATGATGCTCAAGAAGAACAACCATAGTGCAGATGCTTCAGTCACTTTTAGAAGGGGGGACAAAATATTCACAGAAGGAAATAGGGAAACAAATTTGTAGCAGAGATGGAAGGAAAGGCCATCCAGAGGCTGCCCCACCTGGAGATGCATGTCCTATACAGCCACCAAACCCAGACAGTATTGCTGATGTTAAGAATTGCAAGCTGACAGGAGCTTGTTATAGTTGTCTCCTGAGAGGCTCTGCCAGAGCATGACAAATACAGAAGCTGATGTTCTCAGCCAACCATTGCACAGAGAATGGGATTCCCTTTAGAGGAGTTAGAGAAAGGATTGAAGGAGCAGAAGGGGTTTGCAACCCAATAAGAACAACAATAACAACCAACCAGAGCTCCCAGGGACACATGGACAAACCCATGCCTCCAGCTGCATATGTAGCAAAGAATTGCCTTGTTGGACATCAATGGGCAGAGAAGCCCTTGTTCCTGTCAAGGCTGGATGTTGCAGCATAGCAGAATGCCAGGGCCAGGTGTCAGGAAAGGGTGGGTGGGTAGTTGGTTGGGGGAACACCCTCATAGAAGCAGGGGGAGGGATAATGGCATAGTGGGTTTATGGATGGAAAATTGAAAGTGGACAACATTTGAAATTTACATACCAAAATCAAAAAAAAAGAGGAGAGAGGGGCATTAGACAGATAACATGTCATTTATCACAGGTTTATTCTTTTAGCATTCTTTACTGAGTTGCTTTTGAATCAAGGTTTTTTATAGGTTAAGATATTGCTTAAAAATCAGAAAACCTTCTATTCTTCATTTCTGTGTCTAACACCATTTCCCATGTCAAGTAATACACAAAAATAAAAACATGCATTCTTCCCTTCATTGTGAATCTAACTTAGAAACCTTCGTTTACTTGATTGAATCATGTGTTCTGTTTTATTTTAGAAAGCATTGTATTGAGAAACCTAACTGGTGAATTGGGAACTGTAATTAAATGCACACTGAGGAAACATGTTATTTTGAGACTGGGGAAAAATAAATCTCATTATAATAATGCTGGGAGATACATAGTGATTTCAACCATGGCCCCTCTTTCTGCTCCCAGCTTCAGCAGTTTTTACACACATCATCTGTATTAATGGGTATCACATCATAAGTTTTTCCTGGTCCTTTACTGTTGACTTTTCTACTTGATAAACTTAGTCCTGACTACTGGAACCCAGGCAAATGTTCCATCAATGTTTCCCAACTTAATAAACATCAATACACTATTTTAGCCTTCTATTTACATTATATTTTATTATGGATACCAATGAGATATCCAGCAAGTGAGAAACTGTAATCTTCTTGGCATGCTTTTATCTTCTGCTCTAGAAGGTGTGTGGGATTTCTATTGCTTTTTAGAAAAGTTAAAGTAAACAGTGATGAGTGGAAAGAATCCCCAAGCTAAGAATTAACAAAAGAAGGCTATTAGATTAAAAAAGTTGCATTTTTATTGATGATTTCTACTTCTTTTTTTTTTTCTTTTTTCTTTTTTTTCCGGAGCTGGGGACCGAACCCAGGGCCTTGTGCTTGCTAGGCAAGCGCTCTACCACTGAGCTAAATCCCCAACCCTGATGATTTCTACTTCTAATGAAATAAATAAGAATAGTGGCACTTGGGGCTGGGGATTTAGCTCAGTGGTAGAGCGCTTGGCTAGGAAGCGCAAGGCCCTGGGTTCAGTCCCCAGCTCCGAAAAAAAGAACCAAAAAAAAAAAAAAGAATAGTGGCACTTGTGTCAATTATTTGTCTTCACCTAAACCTTCTGCTCCTGTTTTAACATTTTCATGCATTCATTACCTAAAATAGACCAATCATCCTTTAAAATAGTCATTTACATAAAAAGCAGTTCAGCAAACATGATTTATAAACCAACTTGTGTTTCCAAGTTCAAAGAACATTTGGACTTGTTGAGGAAGAATTAGCAGGCTGACTTCTTTACCCTCCGTAGAGAATGTCAACAGTCTTTATTTTTTTCATCAATTAATCTATTTACTTACTCTAAATTCCATTTGCAGGATATTTGATCATACTGTGAACCCCAAAATTATGTTATTTACCTTACAAACCTTGCTGTAGTATGGCTTAGCCCTATCACACACCTTTAGTCCAAGAGCTAAATAAAGTCAACCCTAGGTCGATCAAGAGACAGAGCGAGTAACCATCCTACAGGGAGTGAAATAATCAGAAAGAAGGGTCTTTGAGAATTGTTTTTAAAACAGTGTGGAGAAGGAAGAAATAGCTTTTTTCTTCTGGAATGCCAGTGGAGTAGGAAGGTCAGCTGGGTGCTTTCTCAGCCTCTCTGAGCTAGCAGGCTTTTACCACATCTTGCTCTTGAGGTATAATTTGGTAAATTCAAAGTTTGGATTTTTTAAAATAACACTCTTCCATTCTTCTCAGTTCATCCTCCACCTACTTCCTTGTCCTTTTCTCTTCTCCCCAGAGAAGGAGAGGCCTCTCACAAATATCAATCCTCCCTAGCATATCAGGCTATTGTAGGATCAGGGGCATCTTCCCCCACTGGGCCCAGACAAGTCAGCCAAGCTAGAAGAGAGAAAGGCAGGGAACAGAATCATAGAAGATAAAGCTGCACATCTGTCAAACATGTCTAGGGGCCCCAGATCCTACCCATGTATGCTGCTTGGTTAGTTGCTCAGTCTCTGCAAGCTCCATAGGCCCAGGTTAGTTGATTCTTTATTTATTTTTTTTGTGGTTTCTTTGACCTCCCTGACTTGTTCAATTATTGTTGCCCCTCTTCCACAAAATTGCCAGAGCTCCACTTAATCTTTTACTGTGGATCTCTGTGCCTGCACATCTGTTTCCATCAGTTGTCAGAGAAAGCTTGTTTAAATGACATTTATGCTAAGTTCTTGCCTGCAAGTATAGCAGAATATCATTAATAGTATCAGGGGCAGGCTCACTCTCATGGCATGGGTCTCAAGTGGGCTAGTCATTGATTGGCCATTCCTTCAATTTCTGCTCCATCTTTATTCCTGTGTATTTTATAGGCAGGACATATGTTGAGTTAAAAATTTTATGGATAGGTAGGTGTCACACACCTCCATTGGAAGTGTAGCCAGGTTACATGAGGTGGCCATTTCAGATTCCATATCACCTGTTGCTAGGAGTCTCAGCAAGAGTCACCCCTCTCACATCTCTAACTCCTCCCAGAGACGTGCCCCCACTGATATCAGTTCTCTCCTAGCTCTCACTCCCTCTGGTCTAACCCCACCTCTTACTATCTATCTGTTCTCATTCTCAACCCTCCCCCACCCAATCTTGTGCCTCTATTAACTACAATGTCTAATTTGTTTTTCCTTCTAAGTGAGATTCAAACTTTCCTCCTTGGGCACTCCTTCCCTAGCTTTTTTGGGTCTCTGTTTTATAGCATTGTTGTCCTATAATTTATGGCTAATATCCACTAAGAAGTGACTACATATCATACTTGTATTTATGGATCTGGGTTACCTCACATAGCACAGCATTTTTTAGTTCTATCCATTTACTTACAAATTTTGCGATATCCTTTTTTAAAAATATCCATACAGTATTCATTGTGTAAATGAACATTTTCTTTATCCATTCTTCATTTGAGGGACATCTGTGTTGTTTCCAGTTCCTGAGTATTACAAACAAACCTGCTAAGAACATAGTGGATTAAATGCCCTTGAGGTATGGTGGATCGATGGGATGGAATCAAAGACCTGCAAACAATCCCACACACCTGCGATGGTAGACACTTGGATTTTGGCAAAGAAGACAAAACTATACAATGAAAAAGGAAAGTGCTTTCAAGAAATGGTGCTGTGTAGCCTTTTGTTTTTATTTTTTATTTTTTCTTTCTTTGTTTCTGCTTTTGCTTCTTCCCTTGGAGTTTCTGAGCATCAGATGCATACCAGGCAGGAAATAGTAAAGCGAAGTTGGGAATGTTGGGTCACCGCATCCCCCTTCTGGCAGTGAATGGCAAAGAGAGGAGGCCTCCAAGGATTTCAGTGTTACAGCTCTTCAGTGTACAGCTTTTAGAAAACAACCTCTTAGATAATAGTCAATGAAACAGCTTGTGCTTTTTATTTGGGGTGAAAAGCACCATATAAATCAAAGTGGGAAGGGATTCTTCTTAGTATGATATTTAACTGGCTGAGGTTTAAGTTTCTGGGCATATCCCCTTTTCATGGAGAAGCATTTCAGGAATTTGAACCTGTAATTTTGCAAAGGATTACATGACAGGTAGAGTATGGGGATTTGGCTTCATATATAGGGTAGAGTAGAAGAAGCTCTGGGAAAGGCAATCCTCTATTTTGCACCCAGCTCAGGGGTGCTATCTGAACATGGGAGACTTGAATATTATGTAGCAGGATTTCCAAACTGTACAGGACAAACTGCATGTCTGCATGTAGAAGAATGCAAATAGATCCTATTTATGACCCTGCATAAACCTCAAGTATAGGTAGATCAAAGACCTCAACACAACACTGGATACACGAAATTTAATAGAAGAGAAAGAGGGATAGCCTTGAACAGATTGGCATAGGAGACAACTTCCTGAACAGAACACCAACAACTCAGGCACTAAGATCAACACTTAATAAGTGAGACCTCATGAAACTGAAAATCTTCAATAAGGTAAAGGACACCTTATGTAGGAAAAATGGCAGCCTATAGAATGGAAAAAGATCCCCATCAACCCTACATCTAACAGAGAGAATCTCTACATTCTTATGGTGGGTGGTACTCCAGCTTTCTAGGAAAAGGTTGTTGTTAACTAGTCTAGGTTCTTAGCTGCCATGGGTGCTATAGTTTATGCACCAACTTTCGCATACAAGTGCAAAGAGAAAAATCAAAGTGAATCTAGCTCACTCTGAAGAACATACTTGTGTTTTTCATAGCCAGATAAAAATGGATATTAGTAATGTGAATGTGAAGGTAGAAGGAATGTCACTAGAAGGAAGCTGGAAAAACGCATGCAGCAGCTCAGCTCATTGACTTCCTTTAGCATCTGCTTCATAAAGGCCTATTCTTCTATTCTTTTTTTAATTGTGAAATTCAGCTCGAATTCATTGAATAGATTGTGTGTTTTATGCTAATATACCTAAGGGCTCCCTAGAAATCTATGAATTCAAAGGACATTTCAGTGTATGAAGTAATTGACCCTAGTTTCTCTTCCAATGGCTATGGGGAAAGGTGTATTCTTAAGTTCAGATTGATCCTGGGGACCTTTGTCTATTTTCTTAGCAAACCTGCATACCTATATAGGCATTAGCATGACGCTAAATGTATCTTTAGATTTGTGGCACTATATAATTCATAACAATACAGAAATATCCCCCCCAAAGACATGATCCACTTTTTTTTGCTGTGTCTTTCCAGAATTTGGAACAGTGCCTGATAGCAGAAACTATTAAGAAGCTGTGAAATGATGAAGGTTTCATCTAAAGGCAGGGTGCATTTTATTAACCCTTAGAACTACATTACAGGGCATGGGCCCCTCAAGTGAGAATATTTTATTGTTTTCCTAAATGCAATATTTTCCTGTTCTTCCATGTTCCTCCACTAGGACTTACAAACCCCCACACCAGTGCTCAAATGTCTAAGACCGCCTTCGACTCTTCTACCGTGTTCTTGCAGACTTCTTATACCTCCAGAGAGCCAGAGATGGTGCCGACTGTTCTGATATTCCACGTAGACTTTGAGTGTTCATCTTCACTCACAAAACACAAACTGAAGTCTTCCAGATTCAGAAAGGAGACATTTCCCAACAACCTGTTTTATGGCTAGTAAGGGAAGGAAAGTAGGGGAACTTAAGTATTTTTCCCCAGGGCACAGGGAACAATTCCCTTATTAGGAAAAAGGGTTGCTTTTTGAATTATGGGTTATGTAGATGAGAGGAAGTCTAGAGATCAGTTTGTGCTTGAGACATAGTTGATGGATTGCACAGAGAAGATGACTTTACAATAAAACTACACATTTTAATACTTGTGAATATTGATGCTATAGTACGCAGGATTTTGAAATATGAAAAATTACACAATCTATCTATCTATCTATCTATCTATCTATCTATCTATCATCTATCTATCTATGCTATATTACTCTAAGAACTGGAATTGGAAAATACCATCACATATTAATTAGAGTAAAAAGATAAAAGGGCTGGAAAGTAAAATAAACAAATCATCATTTTTAGATTCACAAATCCCAAACAGTAATTGTAAGCTGGCATTGGCTTCACTTTACACTTGGGTTTTCCCTTCTGACCAGAGTTTATATGTGTGCATCTCATGAGAATCCTTGTATGCTTCAACTTGTATGTAAAGACACAAATCCAAAACACACTATTGGGGATATGGTTGAAGGGGAACATCATCAGAATATAAAATGGATGAATAAAAAGAAAAAAAAAACCAAACCAGCCAACTACCATAAGCAACAAACAAACAAACATAAAACACATTGACCAACCATATCTCAGCTGTTCCCATGAATCAAAGATATCTTTAATGGATATTATATATTTCATTAAGTCTAATATTATAATTATAAGTCTAATATTAAGTCAAACTTATAGCTAGAATCTTTTTGGGTGATTTTTATTGGATTTTTTATTTACATTTCAAATGTTATCCCCTTTCCCAGTTTTCCATCCATAAATCCCCTATCCAATCCCCTCACCCTTCTTCTATGAGGGTGTTTCCCCACTGCTTAAACAATTCCCTTCCCAACTCTCCACTTTGATATTCCCCTACACTGCAGAATCCAGCCTTCACAGGACCAAGGATTTCTCCTATCATTGTTGCCTCAAAAGGCCATCCATATGCAGCTGGAGCCATGAGTCTGTCCATGTGAACTCTTTGGATGGTGGTTTAGTCCCTGGGAGCTCTGGTTGGTTGATATTGTTGGCTGCAAGCATCTGCCTCTGTATTTGTTATGCTCCGGCAGAGACTCTCAGGAGACGACTATATCAAGTTCCTGTCAGCATGCACTAGAGGGGTAATATCCAATATATACAAAGAACTCAAGAAGTTAGACCCTTCAGTTGGGAGTTTTTGATCTCTTCTATATTTATTATCCTTAGTTTTGATCTACTCCTTGTGTCCTGGATTTTCTGGATGTTTTGGGTTAGGAGCTTTTTGCATTTTATGTCCTTTTTAAAGTTCTCTATCATTATCATGAGATGTGACTTTATATCCAAATCTTGTTTTTCTAGTGTGTTGGGATAGCCAGTATTTACTTTGGTGGGGAAACTGGGCTCTGATGATGCCAACTATACTTGGTTTCTGTTGCTTAGGTTCCTGCACTTCCTCTTGCCATGTGGTTGTCCCTGGTGTTAGCTGGTCTTGCTGTCTCTGACAGTGGTTTGACCCTCCTGTAAGCCTGTGTGTCAGCACTCCTGGAGACCATCATTTTCCAAGCGAATCTTGGTCCAAAGAGCTGTGGGAACACGTCAGCTCTGGGCAGAGGCAGAAACAAGAATATCCTGCACCTGCCTGCTCCTTGATTTCTGTGTCCAGAGGGCTCTAGGAAGGTACCTCTTGAGCCAGGACTGTGAACAGAAGTGGTGTTCTCTCCTGAGCTCTCAGGATGTCTGCACTTCTGGGAGTCTAGCTTTCTCCACCACAGGGTTTAGGTACAGAGAGCTGTGAGACCAGGTCCACTCAGGGTGCAGGCAGAAACTGAAAGTATAGTTAGAATGTTAAGTAAGAGAATATTTCAAATTCTTTGTTTTGTACTATCACTAAAATTCCATTAATTTTACATAATGGAATTATTTTTTATTGTGACTTATAGAGGAAAAAGGGGAGGCCTTCCCTACTGTTTGAAATAGCACAAATGCAATCTCTCTTTCTTTCTGTCTTTTTGTTTGTATCTATCTATCTATCTATCTATCTATCTATCTATCTATCTATCTATCTATCTATCTATCTATCTATCTATCTGTTGTCATAAAATTATAAAAAATGCTGTCTTTTATTCCCACTATTTCTGGCACCAGAGTGCCCCAAGTAATCTGGTAGATCTCTTCATCTCAGTTAGCAAAGCATCTCACCTTCTCTGCTCCATCCCCTATCACACTGGCAAAGGCTTATCTCTGAGCCTGGCAACAATCTCTCTACCTATCTAGTTCCCAAGGCAGGCTGCCTCCATGCCAGAAATATACATCTAAATTCTGTGATGACCCAGTGTCTCCACAACCATAAACTCTCTTAAACTTAAATCACTACATGAAAGAACACACAACACAATAACTTCTGATCCAGTTGATAATGTATAATTTGTTCATCTAGACACACAAAACCCTGTGCACACCTAACCCTTAAGAATATTCATAACAACCTATAAAAGTGTAGAATGGAATCTTAACATCAGCCTCCATGGTCTTTCGGCAGCTTCTCCTGCCAGCCCCTTTCCATTCTAGTCTCCTCCTCTTCCCTCAAACTTTCTCCTGCCTATCCTTCTTTCTCATCCAATGACAGCCCTCATTCTATCTTATACCTGCTTTCACCTGTATGACATCCTGCATCCATCCATCCATCTATCTATCTATCTATCTATCTATCTATCTATCTATCTATCTATCTATCTATCATGTATGTATGTATGTATGTATGTATGTATGTATGTACCTGTCTGTCTACCTATCTGTCTGTCTATCTATCTATCTATCTATCTATCTATCTATCTATCTATCTATCATCTATCTATCTATCTATCTATCATGTATCTATCTATCTATCTATCTATCATGTATGTATGTATGTATGTATGTATGTATGTATGTACCTGTCTGTCTACCTATCTGTCTGTCTATCTATCTATCTATCTATCTATCTATCTATCTATCTATCTATCTATCTACCTATCTATCTATCAATGTATGTATGTATGTGTCCGTCTATCTATCTATCTATCTATCTATCTATCTATCTATCTATCTATCTATCTATCTATCTATCTATCCATCCATCCCTCTATCTATCTATCTATCTATCTATCTATCTATCTATCTATCTATCTATCTATCTATCTATCTATATTCTTTCAACCTGTCTCGATACATTTTTATTAGTCCATACTTCTCATCAAAATAATTGGATTCATTGTAAGATTTTCATATATTCATGTGACATAATTTGATCACTCTCACCTCTTCGTTATTCTCCTCTACTACTTCGTTTCCCTCCTAATTTTCTTTCACTTCCCTAATATTCTCCTGTTGACTTTCTAGTCAAGAGGCTACATGTATTGACCTTTTTTTTGTCACTGTGACAGATCCTTGAGAGAATGAAGTTGCAGAAGGAAAGGTTTATTGTACACATAGTTTCAGGTATTCTATTGATGATGGCAGGGCATGGCAACACAAACAGGATGCAATGAGAAAAACATGCCTTTGCTACTGAGATCTCTTCATTTTTATTTCACCAGGACCACCTGTTCCACATTCAGTGTGAATCTCAAGTCTAAGTTAATTCTTTGTGAACCACTTACACAGACACCCCTGAAGGCATCCTTTTCTTAGCTCCTATGCACATCTCAATCTTATAACCAGGATAACAATGCTTGATTTCTTTCATTTGACATGATGATCACCTGTTTTATTCACTTACCTACAGATAACACAATCGTATTCTTCAGTCCATTGGGTGAATACAAAGTATACTTGATAAGCATAATTCTTATAATTGTTGAAGATACACATGCATACATACATACATACACACACATATCATTAAAAGTGGAACAGCTACAGATCTTTTGTCATATATGACATAATCTGATTCGGGAACTCTGAAGTCCCCCCCAAAGTAAACAATAAAATAACCTATAGACCTGAAAAGGGCGAGAATCATTCTGATCACTTGGAGGACACGCTCTGTAGTAACAAAATCAGATTTTGTGAAATGTTGAAAAGATTGATTAGATTTAATAAAGAAATACAATGTATCTTTAGTAACATGCCTTTTTGGAATATGCAAATAAGGGTGAAAGTTTTTTCAAATCATATTATAATAAAAGTGTTTTGAGTGAGAAATAGTAAAAGATGAAACAAAAAGTTTGGGAGAAGTTAAATATTTACATAAAATAGTGACCATACACAAACCAAATGCAAACAATTCAATTTCTCATTTCAGGAAAACAAAATTTGAACAGTTATGAAAGTAGAGGTGTATTTAAACATATACTATAAATGTATATATAAATAATCAATACATATCTGATAATTTGATAATGCTTAATATCAACCTATTGCATGTAAAAGACATTAACTTATGCCCAAGCTAACTTACTTATAATCATGGACACATTGCATTTTCAAGATTTTCAAATGAACTTATAGAAATTGCTAGAACATGTAAGACATTACAGACATTTAGTATGAGATAAATAGTATGTGGAAAATTATCCCAAACTGTGACTATTTCCTCAGAGAGCTACAGTCTTCCATGTACAATGTGCATACCTTGGGATTTTATTCAGAGAAAAAGTCATTGTGACAGATGGACCAAGATCACTTTCAAAGGGTGTTTATCATTTTAATATAACTTATGATTAATGGAACCTAGATAACAGTTATTGTGAGGGGGGCTGAGATAAGGTAACTGAGAAGATATTGTTCCCTTCACTAAATTAATAGCTATCTCTCTCCATGCTTACAACTACCTCTAGGATGTATACTGGATGGAAACAGACTGTGGGGATTTTTGTTTTAATTGGGTATAACTTTTGGCATTCCTACTTTGGGGGTGGGGAAGAGCAGGGGTCTTCTCTGCTGTTTGAGATAGCAAAAATGCAGTCTTTAAGTTTAACATGCTTAGGGAAGCAAGAACATACATTTATTAAGTCACTTTATGTGTCAAACCTTTCCATAAAAATAAAACATAAAAATTTTCATAAAAATACAGTTTCTTACTATCACACATTTACATTTTCTGCAATTCTAACTGAAATTATATTTGTAGAGATATGTTTTGACTCATTGGGTTTGACTCTGCAAGCATATATCTAGATTGTGTTGGCCACCTCCTAATAACAAAAACTGTTCATCTTTTTAGAAGTATTCAGTAGAACGTCTACTTAGCATGAATTCAGAAATTTTAGATTGATCCACATATATGACTGATACAAAATGAACTCTCCTCTGTTTATCTTACCCATGGACTGTCTGGGTAACAAAGCTCCTTTAAAAAAAACAATTCAAGGGATATTAATGGACATATTTTTCCAAAGCATATAGACGTTAATGAATAACTATGAAACCAAAATTCCATGACATTTTTAGTTTCTATAAGAGCAGTCCATCAATGGATGATGGACTCAAGTTACTTTGAAAAATAGGTATATTTTATTTCTTTAACAGTTCACATTTATAAGAATGTAATGAAAAATGCAATTAACCTGTTTCAATAGTTATTTCTTGTGCCTATTGTGATTAGTTTTATTTCTTTTATTTCTTTTTCTACATGTTAGTAGAATAAAGAAGAAACTGACAGAATGGGAGAAAGTCATAGCCAATTATGCATCTGGCAGAAGACTGACTTCTATAGCATGAAAAGGAACTGAACCCCACCCACCCAAGCAACCAACCAAATCCAGAAAAACAGCCCAGTTAAAATTGGCATTTGGAACAGAATTGAAAGTTCTAGAATAAAAAAAAAGACATGTGAAAAAGTCTAGTAAAGACTTAAGAAAGAAATGTTCAACAACCTTAACCATCAGGAGATGTATACTGAAACTATGTTAAGATTCTCTCACTCTAGTGAGACTGACCCTCATCAGTCCAATATAAATGTCAATAAATGCTGGTATAGATTTGTAGAAAGGAGTACTTTGTGGAATTGTAAGCCAGTATTGCTTTAGTAATCAGTGTGGCAAATTCTCCAATCCCTAAGAAGAAAAACGATCACGTGACCCAAACATACCTCTCTGGAGCATGCACACAATGTACTTTACATTTTACCTACAGATATTCTTGTACTTCTATGTTCATTTTTTCTCAATTCACAATAGCAAGGAAATGGAATAATTTTAAATGCCCACCAACTATGGGTAATGAAAATGTGCTACATATAAACAATGATCCTCAATACAAAACAGTCCACATCACTTTTGATTTGGTGTAGAGCCTCCTATAGTAAGAGTTCATAACATTGCACTTCAGGAGACCAATGAGGAACAGTCTACTTCGTGTGTACACTTGTGTTAGTCATGCCTCAGGCTGCCTTCAATGTCCTATTTTGATTTTAAACAATCTGCCCTGGACACTGTTTCTCCAAAACTATTATCCACAAGACTTTATTTCCTTCTTCAGTGATCCATTGTTATTCATCTGAGATCTGAAGGAGATGCCTACTTCTGTAACAGCATCTTTGGATTCTGAGTTGTACCTCTATTTATTCCTTAATGTTAATTTTTTAATTTTGTAGTTCAATTAAAACTAAAGTGTGCCTAATTTGTCACTGAAATGACATTTTCGTAATGAGATACTTTTTTTTTCTGACCACCTGCCATTTTTTCGTGTAGAATCCTAAGGACAGTGGAATTTGTAATTTCTTACTTCCACCACCCCTTCTTCCTCTGTTCTTAGATAAATACATGAAGCCCAAGGTTTCTATGTATCCTATGTACTCTTAAAAAGAAATTAGAAGTAAAATGCAGTGTCAATGTTTTGTCATCTCCACATTTCAGAATGTCCCTAAACTAGTGAAGACAAATGCTTATGCCTCAGTCTGTGCTCTTCTTATTTCTCAAAAAATCAGACACAAATGACTGACTTTATTTTTGGAAGATTTTACATATATTTTAGAAATTTTGAGTAACTTCTTGGACATGAAGATGAATGTTAAATTGAACGTGTCGTGTGCCTTGACTTTCCTCTGTGAAAACTGTAGTGTCCATAAGTTACAGTGCCAATAGCATAGCATCAGAAGTATGTTTTAAGGTGCCTACGGAGGATACTTTCTTTAGGGTTTAGAATATAGATTTAGCTTTTCTGCCTCCTAAATGAGATGAATGTAGATCATGGCAGGCCCCCTCCTCAGTCATGTGCCACCTTAGTATTCACTCTGAAGTTTAAACTTCCTCTTTCCTCTTCCTTGGGCAGTATCCAGGCAACAGTGAAGAAGCCTGGCCTTTGTAAATATTTCAGTATTCGCCCAGAGTGTCTTTCAGTGACATACTTTATTCCTTTCATTATCCCTTGACTTCCTTCTGGCCTTGAGAATTACCTTCTATTTATTCTGGGTTGACTGAATCAAAGACACAAAGGATAAAGCACTTGATCAGCTCACCCAGGTCATCCCTAACTCTGCTCCCATCTCTCAAGTCTTTCCCTACCTCATACCCATATCCAGGTTTCTATATCATTGGTAGCATTTTTCATTCCTGTTCTCTCTCTCTCTCTCTCTCTCTCTCTGTCTCTCTCTCTCTCTCTCTCTCTCTCTCTCTCTCTCTCTCACACACACACACACACACACACTCCTCTCTTTTTCATATTTCTTGCCAGTGTATAAACTTATTCATTTCTCTGAAACAAAAAGGGTCACTGTGATGCTACCCTCATGAATCTTATGGTTCTATTACTATGGAAACATTTCAAAATAATTTTATTTAGCTCTTCTCTACCTCTCAGTCAACTTGACTTCCATATAGATTCCTGTATCAAAAAACAAAACAAAACAAAACAAAATAAAAACCACCTCACTCAGCCATCTATAGTAATTCTGCCACTGCCCAAAGTGAAGGAAGACTTTTAGGTTAATTCTCTTCTCATTTCCTGTGGCATTCTAAAAATGTGCAGCTGAATGAAGTTCTCTCCTCACTTAGATCTGATACCGGCAACAGCAATTCCATTGTTTTTAAATCCATAATGACAAAAATGTGCTTTCATTCACAGCTCCAATTTCAAGCAATATAAATGCTGATATCATTCAGAAACTCAGGTCTTATGCAGACCTCTATTGAGAGAAATTCTTATTGAACCATAGGAAAGATACTTTCACCCACAAAGTTTACTTCCATATTCTCTGAGGTATCCAAGGGATACAGCAATATATTTCTTGCTTTGGAAGTTTCCTGGATGCACTGATTAATAATCCAAGGAAATTTTTTCATGCGGGAAAGAGTAGATTTTCTTAGATAGTCTATGCTTCTTGGGGGAAATATTATTACCATGGCACAATCCATTAAAATATATAATATTTTACTTGCCATTAAATTGAAATTACAGATTTTATTATTAAAATATATGATCTTGATACTATATACATTTTAAAGGAAGCTTGTAAAAATATTTCATTATGGCTTTTCCAAACATCCTTAGCATTATCCTTCCTCTTTTTCTTTCCTTCTGCATTACCCTTCTCCCTTTTCACCATTTAAAATCATCCCATCTTTGTCATTTCCTCCTTCATAACACCTGTGTCCTACTATTCTTCTCTGTAGAGATCTTTCTCCCCTACCTCCTTGCATAGTCCAATTCCACCTTCTTGCATTCTGCAGTTATATTGAGTTATATGCTCAAATCCAAAGATTTAGAGTCAGGATCCACCAATAAGAGAAACCACAGGATGATTGTCTTACTAGGTCTGAATCAACACCATATTTTTCAGCTCCATTATTTTCCATAAAATTCCATGATTTTATTATTCTTTATACCTCAAAATAGTATTCTACTGTGATAGATAATTAGACTTTTTTCATTCACTAGTTCTTGTGCATAGAGCAGAATATGAATATGACCCTATAGAAAGGTATCGGCTCTTTGGGTATATGCCTTTATTAGTTATGACATATGCTAAAACAGCATGGCCAAAAAGAAAGTTGGGAAAGACATGGTTTATTTGGCTTACACTTCTACATTATAGCCCATCATTGAAGGAAGCCAGTACAGTAACTCAAACAACATAGGAATCTAGAGATAGAAGCTAATGTCGAGGCCTTGGCAAGGTGCATCTTAGTAGCTTGCTCTCCATGGCTTGCTCAGTTTTGTTTTTTTAATAAACCAGGACTACTACCATATGCGTTGCACCACCCTCATTAATCTAGTCCCTTTCCTTCATCATTAATTAAGAAAATGCCTTACAGCTTTGCCTATAATGTGATCTTATGAAGCTATTTTTCTCTAGTGAGGGTTCCTTCTCTCTGACTACTCTTGGTCCTGTCAAGTTGACAGAAAACTAGCCAAAACAATGTCAGAGAGTGGTATAGCTGGGTTATGTAGTTTATCTCCTTTTTGCTTTTTGAGAATTTCTCACACTGATTTCCATAAAAGCTGTACCACTTTGCAGTCCTGCCAACAATGAATGAGGGTTTTTTTTCTTTTCTGTACACCCTTAGCTTCATAAGGTCTCATATCTCGTTGAAGAGGAACGATTGGTGACTGGGGAGAAAGAGAATCCATTTTTTCTCAATAACAGTCTCCTTGATATTTATTTTGATCCTAAGTGGTCATACATATGAGCAACATTAAATAGACTCTGTTGTATATATTTCATATTCAAAGTCCCAATTTTATTGATGGAACAATAATAGAGAAGATGTGTAGGTTGGTGTCATTATGCAGGTGAAGGCAGGCACAGAATAGAATGAGACCTGTCATTGGACGAGAAGGAAGGATAGGTGGGAGAAATGTTTTAGAAAGGCATGTGGATCCCTGAAGAGTGGGAACTCTCAGGAACCATTTCTGCTGCTTTTTTAATTATACCGCAACAAAGATGTCATAAATTTCAGAATGAAGTGGGGGGAGGAGAAGAGTTGGAAGAGAGAGAGAGAGAAAGATGGCTTGAAATGTTATAAGCATAGTATATATGTATGTCATTCTTAAATATTAAATTCAAATAAAATAATATTTTTATATAAATAAAATATTTATTATATTTTACTATGTCTACATAGTTAATTTCCAAAATGAAGACTTTTCCTAAAGAAGAAAGAGGGGGATCTATTAAAAATTAAGCTAGAGTAACAGTTATACAACAGCACAATGCAGGTGAATCATGAAGAATGACCATGAATGTGGGTACCTTAAACTCAGTGTGTCCCATTGAAATAAACAAAAATTAATAAAAATACAACTTTGATTGAAATTTATCTCACTCCTATACTTTGTTCATATATTAGTATTTTTCCTTTAGTGTGGTGGTTTAAATAATTTGGCTCCAATAGAGTCATGTGTTTGAATGCTTGATTCATGGGGAGTGGCATTATTAGAAGGTGTGGCCTTGTTGGAGTAGGTATGTCTTTGTCGGAGGAATGTGTCACTGTAGTTGTGGGCTCTGAAGTCTCCAATGCTCAAGCTACACCCAACATGGCACAGTCTTCTGTTGACTACAGAGCTGTTGCCTTCTCTAGCACCATGTCTGTGTGCAAGCTGCCATACTTCTCGCCATGATGATAATGGACTAAACCTCTGAAACTGTAAGCCAGCCCCAATTAAATGCTTTCCTTATAAGTGTTGCCATCTTCATGGTGTCTCTTTACAGCAATTAAACTGTAACAAAGACATCTACTTATCACACAATAAAGAACCATCATCAATGCTATCTTTGTTCCCTCTTATTCCCTCTTCTCACTTGTAGAAGTCCATATTATGAACACAACCAGGCTATCTCTCTCTCTCTTTCTATGTCTGCTATCATTACTTAAGTATAGACTCTTGTTATTACAGGCTTCTAATTGCTCAATTGCTCTCCCTATAGACTTGTTCCTCAACAAGCTGTCAGAATGTTTTTGAGACCCCTTTACTGCTTTCCTTCCTTTGAAACAGAATGCTCTTTTTCATTTATTGATAGTAGGTAGGTAGGTAGGTATGTTGGTAGATAGATAGATAGATAGATAGATAGATGGATGGATGGATGGATGGATAGATAGATAGATAGATAGATAGATAGATAGATAGATAGATAGAAAGATATACAGTCAGGTAGACAGAGGGGTAGAGATAAAGAGATTAAAACCATCCCACAGACAAACCTTCACAGGTACACCTTGAGATTCTAATATTGAATACATGTGAAACAGTGCATGAGAATATCAAGTCTATTGTCCATTTGGCCTAAGCTTTCAGACAAATTTCTAACTAACAAATAAATTATGATTCAAAAATATTGAAATACAAATTGATTTAAGCTTATAATACTTTTTTCAACTTAATCTTGATTCCATAGGTGGACTTTCAGATTGTCTTAACCCATGGCCCTTTGAGGATCCCCTACTTGGTATGAAAAAGGTTGGTGCCTTCCTGGCTTGCCACAGTAGATTCCTGGTTTGTCCCTCTTCATCTCATAGCCTTTTGATAAAGGTTATTGCAAGAGAATGCTTGATGAGAAGAAACTTTAATTTTGCCAGTGAGATTTTGAGAGCTCTGAGTTCTTTCTAGATCTTTCCGCCTAAATTTTATCATGAAAGAAAAGCATTGAAAATTCTAGCAAATGGCAAGAGGCACTTGCTGACAGGAACCTGGTATGGCTGTTCTCTGAGTGGTTCTATCAGCACCTGACCAATGCAGATGTAGATACTCACAGCCAACTATTGGACTGAGCCTGGGGACTCCCAATAGAAGAGCTAGAGGAAGAACTGGAGGATCTGAAAGGGATTGAAACTCCATAGGCAAAACAATATTAACAAACTGGACCACCAATCCACTCACAGTTCTCAGCACTAACCCACCAACTGATATGCATATCAGAGGATGACCTTATCTGACATCAGTGGGAGTGGAGGCCCTTGGTTCTATGAAGGTTTGATCAACCAGAGAAAGGGGATGTTAGAACAATGAGGCAGGAAGGGGTGAGTGGATAGAGAAGCACTCTCATAGAGGCAAAGGGGAGGAGGGAGAGGCAGGATGGAATGGGTTTATTGTAAAAGGGCAACCCGGAAAGGGGATATCATTTGAAATGTAAGTGAAAGAAATGATTAATAAAAATTCTAACTCCTCCTCTATGAATCCTATTGTCCTTTTCCTGTCATTTAAGCATCTCAGAAGCTGGCTTTCTGGTCTGTGGCTCCCTCTCCACATCCTGTCGAGTTTTACATTTTATTAGTCCTCCACAGCACATGTAATTACTGAGCTCTAGTAGCCCAGAATAGTTTTCTATGTCAATCATATTCTTATTCTACCTTATTGACTGCACACTCACAGTCTTATCCGCATCTAGACAATTTGCTTGATTTCGTTCTATTTTTTAAAATTTCATTTATTCCCCAAGAATCAACTGAAGTAACTCAGTAGAAAGCCAACTTAAGAACTTAAGCCAAATTAGTTCCTCCCTCCCCCTGCACTCCCCTGAATGTTCAGTGAGTTAGGCAACTTGTCATAGGTGGAAGGAGCATAATCTTTGAGCTGTAGATTTCTAGTTTTGAATACTGTCTCTGACAGTGATTTTCCGTGGGCAGATTATTCTATACTTCAAATCTCTCATGTGTAGAAAAATATGTAACTAAAAGTCTTGGTTCTATAATAAAAGTCTACTTTTGAAAAAACTTGCCTGTCTTTCTTATGAAATTTTTAAGTGTAGACAACATGTCTTACATTCTGACTCCATTGTCAGATTCAGTGTGCTCTCAGCAGTTGGCTTACTGATTGGCATTCATTTTCAGACACAGAAGTCTACAGATTTTACATGTGCGTTCCAACTTCTTCAATAGGAGTAATATGTATAGATTCATTTTATTTCTTTTATAAACTCTGATCTCTCAAAATTATGCTCATTGATTACACAGACCTTGTCTCCTAGACTACCCTTTTTTATTTATATATTCCTGTTAACATTTATAACTTTCATAATTACTTCCTATTCTCATTTTCTCAGCACTACTGTACTACAAACAAGATCTGTTCTGACATTTGAGTTCCTTATATCAAATAGAAATCAGGGACTTAGTTGGCCACTAACCAATTACAGTAGGTTTTTCTAAATCAGTTCATATTTCACATTTTTTTAAAACACAAGCTTTTGTTTGAGTAATTGCTGTAAAGCCAAAAGATAGCATTAATAGATAGTGGTTTCAAAGTATTTCTTCTGAAAACTAGTAGAAATTTAAGTACTATGAAGATGCATCATCTATCACTATGGCAACCTGTATAAAATACATTATATCAGATTAATGTTTATTGGTAACTAAATAGAGATTCTCTCTCTCTCTCTCTCTCTCTCTCTCTCTCTCTGTGTGTGTGTGTGTGTGTGTGTGTGTGTGTGTGTGTGTGTGTGCGCGCATGCGTGCATGTGTTTGTATTATTCCAGTGTCTACAAAATTAAATTCTGAATCCTGTTTTAGGAAAGAGAAAAATATTGTATCCTTGAAAGCAGGGATAATAGGAAACAGAAAGCCAGGGTGAGAAGGCAAAAAATAATAATAACAAAACAGCCTATATTCTATATTCCTTAGTCTAGTTTCTGGCACTTCTCTCAGGAGATGCAATTATTGTTTGCATTGATTTTCATTTGCAAATTTTTCTCTCTCCTGTGTCAATGGAGAGACCCCAACTAGTAAATAATTACACATCACAAAAATACTCTTTGTCTCTTTAATGTAAGCTTCATGGTTATAAACCAAATTAATCTTCTGATTATGTACTCTGTCGTCTATGGTAAATGCATCACAAAATTTAATATAAAAAATGGGCCCTTTCTGATTACCAGAGATAAACTCTGGACAAAGCAGTCTGATTATTGAAAACTGCTGAAGCATGTCTGTGTTCCACAGTTAGAAAGCACACTTTAGAAAGACAGCTCATGTCTAAGGTTGTCTCCATTATTCCTTCCATAAGTGCTTCATTATGGAATAAAATCATTTTAACAGAGGTATATGATTAATGCAGAAATAATGTAGTTCTTTCAGCTTTATTTTCAACAATTATAGTTATACTTATGGTATATTTAAAACCTTTACAATGAAACACTTTAATTTCTTTGAAAATGTTAAAATGTATATGTGCTTATATGCTGTATAAGTGCTTATATGAATTCAGGTGTACATGTAAGAATGTGTATGTGAAGGCCAGAGGTTGCCTTTGACTGTTATCCTCAGTCTGTCTTTGATGGACTAGGAGTTGGAGAGATTTCTTGATAAATGGACATAAAAGAGAAGAAACATGTCTAGATGATAAACACGGCAAATATCCAAGATGTCTGCCTTCTTTTTACCCTTCTTACCTAAAGTTTTGTAGCTTAAAATAAAGACCAGGTTGACTTTTTGCATTACTATAACTGCCCCCTCATCACCCCATCCATCCCCATTGATGGACCTTCGAGAAAGTTCGAGGCTGTATTAAGACAGATTTATATCAGCACTGTGATTATATCAGCTATCCTGTCTATACTCACACTGAAAAATACTAGATTAGGGGAGGAAAACCCCTCAAAGATCCTTCAAAGTCCTAGACCTTTTATAGAGTATACTCCCAAGTCCATGATTTTATGTGGTTACTGGGGAAGCTGAACTCTGATCTACTAATGCAATGTTAGTTTTTCCTCTTTCTGTTCATGAGATTGCTTCATCAGACTTCTCTCTTTCATGTCTGCATCATGTATTTTTGGTTGTCCTCTCTCTCTCTCTCTCTCTCTCTCTCTCTCTCTCTCTCTCTCTCTCTCCCTCCCCGTAGTGAGTGACATCAACATCTGCTCCCCTATTTGGTCCCAAATCAGCAGTTATCCCTGACCTCTCTATCACTTCTGGAATTAAGCATTCTTCGTTTGAAAGAATGTCTTAGAACAGAATACTGTCTTCTTGTCTTCATCTTTAGTACCAAGCATGATTGTACAAAAAGATTCTTGTTTCCCTCACATGGACTGTCTTATACCATAGCCTGTATCATAGACAGATTCATCTATTACAAGTATGAATTAAATCATGCTTTGGCTCAGATGCTTCTTAAAGTAAACTTCAAATGTACCCAACTAAATTTATCTTGATATTCCTGGGGTCCCTTTGTTGTGAATTGAGTCTGTGCACATTTGATTCATGTCACTTCTTGCTTTGCTCATTTCCCATGAGCCACACTGCTCTTTTTGTCTCTGAAACAAGTCAAAAGATGCTGGAGTTGACAGTCTGTGCCTTGAAGCTTCATGTACTTATGGCATGGCAAGTTTTTTCTCAGCTTCTCATGGGTCTGTTTAACACAACTCTTCCTTCATTGGGCTTGTCTAGGCTCCACTGTCAGAACCAACCTGTCCATACCCTTCCTTGATAATCCCTTATCTTTCTCCTGGTTTAATTTATTTGAGCCACTTGTCTGAACTCTAATGACTTGATGCTATTGTCAGTTCATTCAGACATTGTTGTCTTTCTGTTTCTAATTAATTGCAAGCCAAAAGAACAGGGATCTTGGCCATGTTTTTTCTCTACCTTATCCTGGTTACCCTAATCTCTGCCTTGTACACTCATAGCTCTAGTGTGAATGACTTGCTTAGATTTTTTTCAACATGGCTTTTCTCATGGCGTTTCTCTTCCTTTCTTGTTACCTCTACTTTTTGTATGACTTTTATGTTTATGCATTAGCTGAATTCCTTCTTTTCTTTAGTCTAACCAACAAAATGATGCTGACAGTTACAGACAAAAGTTTGTTGAATTCTTTTGGATATCATTTTTAAAATAAAAATATATCCATGCTAATAGACAAAGTGGGCTAGGAAAGAATGGGCTAGTTTGTGAACAGTCAGAAAAATTTAGGAAGTTAAAGATAGAGTCAATGAGTTCCAGTCCAGTGAAGTAGAAACCAATAGTGGAAGTTATATATTATTTTTTTAAAAACATCAAAATGAGGGTAACACTTTGACCAAAGCATCGGAAGACAGATTATATTATGACTCTCTTTCCTTAATTTGAGGACTTTTAGATACATAGTCTTAAAATAGATGTCCGACTAATGTTTGGGATTGTGAGAAAATTCACCCTGTGTGTTTGTAACCTTCAGCCTCACACTTCTGTCTATCACTCTGGTGTTTGTTTTGTGCTACTTTTGAGGAAAATGGGACAGATAGAGAAATAATCATTTCCTTAATATATCAGCTCAAGCAAGAATTAATATCAAATACAAGTACTCTAAGCAAAATTGCATCTGTTCCACTGGTAGTTTTGTGCTAAGAATTTTTTGAAATGTAATATTTTATTAGGCATATGTAAGGGAAATATCTTTTTTTATAAGTTAGAAGTTAACCTTGTGATTCGAACTTAAAATGGACAAGTGAGTAATTGCTTTAGATATGCAAATTACCAAAACTAAATATTATAATGATAAATTCAAAGCACTTTAAAAATCATCATATTTATAGTTTTAATTCTGGTGACTTAAAAATGTATCAGAGAGGAGTTATTTTAATTCATTTAGAGTGCTTAAATAAGAAATTAACTATGTTAAATTTATGGATACAATTTAAAGCATTGTAAGCATTGCTTTTATAAATGAGACCATTGCTAAAATTTGCCGGAAATATAAATAGAATAAAAATGTGTATATTAGATCTAAGTCATGGATGTAAAAATGATGTTTTAAATATTAGTAGTAATTCACTAAATAAGTTTGACATCTTAAAGTTATTCCCTGGGGCATCTTCTTTAATGAAACAGAATGTAGGAATATATTTATATTAACATAAACACTTTTTCAAGTTTGAAAACATAGTTGATCCCAAACAAATGTCATTGTTATGGGAAAGTATCAGCAAATAGAGACAGCAGATAGGCTAATATGCAATGAGATATAGTTTTGGTGTTGGCTTATAAACTTTGTGGTCTAGAGTTTGCTGTATTTCTCTAAGCAGCCTGCTGTATACATTTATCTAGAAATCATGTATACATAGACACAAACATACAGACATAGACACATAGATACATAGACATGCAGACATACAGACACACATATGCATACACAGACACATAAAAACACCCACACAATACACTCGACCTTTATTCTCAAAAAATTATAATGCTATTAATATTAGCCTCATTTTGAAATTATTCATCCTGACTAATTGACTTGATTATGCTCTTTCTCCAACTATAGTTCCAATGTGATCCGCCACCTCAGGCCCACTTTGCCTCCCTGGTCATGATGTGTCCTGGTCATGACTGTGTCTTCAAACTGTGAACAAAGTAATCTTTCCTCTGAAATAAATAAATAATAAAAAAGTAAGTATCTTATCTAGGGTCATCACATATATAAAACACAGGAAGAATAATCAATAAAGCTCTCCTATTATTGCCAAATTTATCACCCACACACTCCCTTAGCTAATTTCTTAGTATAAAGGTACTCAATGTATGAGTGAGCTGGCCACATCTTAGATTGGATTTTTCTAGTGAAAATTCAACTATACATCATTATCCCTTCAAAATATTTAAACTGTAACATATGGTTACGTTTTGATTCTGTCTATCACAATTTAAATGTAAGTTGTAAATTGGTCAAGTAGAGCTCTTTTAAATGCATACCATCCCTGTAAGCTTTGTTATGAGAACACAGACATGTTTCAATAGTACAAGATTCAACTATTAAATGTATTATCCATACTCGAAATGAGACACATTGCATGGACTTTGTTGTCTTGTACTCTTTGATCATCAACTTTTCAGAAGATAATTAAGGGATCCATTAAAGGACTGTAGAGTAGATGAAATCTACATAATTGTCTCAAAAACTCTTATTGTTTTCTTAGGTGTGTGCTTATGTAGTGGATGTGTTTGTGTATATGTGTGTATGTAGAAGAGTAGGTGGACAGGAACCATAGCATGTGTGTGGAAATCAAAGGATATTTTCATGTGTTAGTTTTGCCATTTATCTTTTTGGAGATAAACTCTATTGTTTTTCACTTTGTGTTCCATGCCAGCTATCCTGCGAATATCTTGGATTTCCCTACCTTTCATCTGGCTATAGCGTCAGCAGGATTTCAGATATCTGCAACCATGCTAAGCTTTGTAGGGTTTCTGTGAATTTGAACTACTTATACATCAAAATTGCCAGAGCCATTGCTTTTGTTGTCTTTACCATAACACAAATCCTTAGAGTATGTTAAGCCCATTGTGCTCACAACTTCATACCCATTTTAATATGTTGCATGATTTTTAGAACATTCCCATGTGTTGGCCATGGAATCAACTTTCCTAGGACTTTCTGTTTGTCCCCTTGGTAAAATGTATTGTACTTTATAATATTATTTAGTTTTATATTCATTATGTAATAAGAATAGCTTTGAGGGGCTGACAAGATGGCTCAGTGGTTAAGAGCACTAACTCTTCTTCCAAAGTTCCTGAGTCCAGTTCCCAGCAACTCCATGGTATGGTAGCACACAACTATCTGTAATTGTCTTCTGGTTTAGACAGCTAAAATAGTATACTCACAAAAATACAATTATTTTTTAAAGAATAATGTGGATGGACCCTTATGTTAGTGTTAACTTATTCAAATGTTTGTAAATCTGAATTTTATGGTTTCTTGGTCACCTCTCAAAGGTGATTAAAGTTCACTTGTGATGGAAGATGGTGCTCTGGGATAGGAGTCTAACAAACCTCATGCTTGCATTCCCAACATCTGCCCCATGTGGTTATAGTCACAACTCCCAGTAGTCCATTAAAACCATAACTCAATAAGCTTGTAATTTAGCAATCAGATTTATATCTTAAATTCTCATTCACCAAAATGTCCACACAATAAACTCGCAACCAGTTGATAATGATGTAAACTGCCCACCTAGATAAGACAAATTGTCTTATAGAATTCCATCCCTCATAAAATATTCATAACTACCTGTGGCCCCTTAAGGCCACACAGATCTGGGTTTTCCTTCTCCTCCCCATGTTGGTTCTTCTTTTCCTTTCTCTATGCTCCTCCTCCCTTCAAAACTCTGTGCCTGCCTTACTTTTTCACTGCCCAATGTCAGGCCTTGCCTTCTCTTGTGCCTGCCTTCACCTGCATAAAGACAACAATTGACAGAGGTGTTCCTTACTTATACTCACCTTACTTTCAAAGTTAGAACACCTTTGCCCCACTTGAGAACAGAGACCTAGGGGACCACTTTCACAGTAAATAGTGATGGCAGCAATGTTAGAAACTAACTCACCCAGAAGTAATGTGGCAAAAATGACATGGAGTTCACATGAGAGGGCATTTGTCCTCTATTAATGATGCTTCTGTTAAGAAATTCTGTGCATAATAACAACCAGCCATGTACCACTTAGAATCTGTGTGACTTTTTCCTACATTAGAACATTTGATAGTGAATGCATGGAATAAGATTTAAGTTAGTGCTAGCAGCAAATGTGTTTAATAGGCCTGTAACAGTTGTGAATCAGTGTATTGCACTCTACCCCATAGCTCTGCCAGCCTTCCAGGAGGCTGGCTCTTACCAGATACACAAAGGTGAGATAACTTCCTCCATTCTATGGCCCAGTGCCCCAAGCCTGCTGGGACTCCAGCAAGCCTAGCAGTTGTGGGTGCTCCCCTGCTTTGTCAGAGCTCCATCTTCCTCCAGTCAACAGCTACACCTGCAAGAATCATGGATCAGCACACCTCATCCTAACCCACAGCTAGGTATGCCTCACAGGAGACTGGCTCTAGCCCAACACACACAGCTTTACCTGCTTCCCTGGAAGTCTACTCCAACCTTCACGTCCAGCCAACACCAGAGACAAGTAGAAAGTAAAAGGCAAACATAAGAACATAATCAACGGAAGCCAGTACAATATGGCCCCATCAGAACCCAACTCTCCTACTATAGCAAGCCCTGGTTATCCTAACATATCTGAAGAGCAAGACCATGGCCTTAAATCCCATCTCATGAAGATGATAGAGGACTTTAAGGAGGATATAAACAATTTCCTTAAAGAAATACAGGAAAACATAATGAAACAGATAGAAGCCTTTAAAGGGAAAATAAATAAATCCCTTAAAAATACAGGAAAATATAATCAAATAGGTAAAGAAAATGAATAAAAGAGTTTAAGACCTAAAAATGGAAATAGAACCAATAAAGAAAACAGAAATAGAGACAATTCTAGAGATGGGAAACTTAGGAAGGTGAACAGAAACGATGAATGCAAGCATCACCAACAGAATAAAAGAATGGAAGAGGGAATCTCAGGTGAAGAAGATATCATAGAATACATAGACACACTGATCAAAGAAAATGCCAAATGTAAAAAGTTCCTAACTGAAGGCATCCAGGAAATTGGGACACTCTGAAAAGACCACATCTAAGAGTAATAGGAATAGAAGAGGGTGAAGGTGCCCAGTTCAAAGGGTCAGAAAACCTCTTCACCAAAATCAGAGAAGAAAAATTCCCTAACTTAACTAATAGTGGTTATGAACCAAATAAATTTAACAGATATTTACAGAATGTTTCACACTAAAACAAAAAAAAATACATCTTCTCAGCAGGTCATGGTTCCCCAAAATTGACAACATAATTAGGCACAGAACAAGCTTCAGCATATCCAAGAAGATTGAAATGACCCCATGAACCCTATCAGATCAGTACAGATTAAGGCTGGTCTTCAATAACAACAAAAACAAGAGAAAGCCCACATATACTAGGAACTGAACAATTCTCTACTCAATGATAACTTGATCAGGGAAGGAATAAAGAAAGAAATTAAAGATTTCTTGGAATTCAATGAAAATGATGACACAACATACCCATACTTATGGGACACAATGAAAGCAGTGCTAAGAGCATAGCACTAAGTGCCCTGGGAAAGTAATCAGAGAGATCCCACAATAACAACCTAAAAGCCCACCTGAGAGTTCTAGAACACAAAGAAGCAAACACACCCAACAAGAGGAGAGGGCAGAGAGGCAGAACAACAGAAATGGAGGAAATTCAAAAAATCAACAGATCCTATTACAAAAGCCTATACCAAATAAAACTGGAAAATCTAGATGAAATGGAAACTAGACACATACCACATACCAAAGATATATCAAGAGCAGGTAAACTTTCTAAACAGCCCCATATACCTTAGGAAATAGAAAAAGTCATTAAATATCACCCCCACTAAAGAAAGCCATGGACAGTTGGATTTAGTGCAGAATTCTGCCAGACCTTCCAAGAAGACCTAATACCAATATTCCTCAAACTATTTCATAAAATTGAAACAGAAAGAACACTACTGAATTCATTCTATGAAGTCACAATTACTCTGATACTTAAACCACATAAGGACACAATAAGAAAAGAGCTTTAGAACAATTTCACTTATGAATATTGATGCAAAACATACTCAATAAAATTCTTGCAAACTGAAATCAAGAATACATCAAAATCATTCACCAAGATCAAGTAGGCTTCATCCCAGGGATACAAGGTTGGTTCCATATATAAAAATCCATTAACGTAATCCATTATATAAACAAACTCAAAGAAATAGTCACATGATCATCTCATTAGATGCAGAAAAAGCATTTGACAAAAATGCTTCATGTTAAAAATATTGGAGAGATCAGGACTTCAATTACCATACCTAAACATAATAAAAGCAGTTTACTGCCAACCAACAGCCAAAATAAAATTAAATAGAGAGATACTTGAAGCAAATGCACTAAAACTGGGGAAAAGACAAGGATGTACACTCTCCCCATATCTATTCAATATAATATTCACAGTGCTAGCTAGAACAAAACAACAACAAAGAGATCAAGGGGATACAAATTGGCTAGGAAGAGGTCTGGTTATCACTACTTGCAGATGATATGACAGTATACATAAGCAATCTCAAAAATTCTACCAGAGAACTTGTACTACTGATAACAAAAAGATCAACAAAGTGGCTGGATACAAAATTAACTCAAATAAATCAGTAGCCTTTCCTTATATAAATGATGAACAGGCTGAGAAAGGAATTAGGGAAATAACTCCCTTCACAATAGCCATAAGTAATATAAAAATCTTAGGGTAACTCTAACCAAACAAGTGAAAAATCTGTATGACAATAACTTCAAGTTTCTCAAGAAAGAAATTGAAGAAGATCTCAGAAAATGGAGAGAACTCCCATGCTCATGAATTGTCAGAATTTACATTGAAAAAATGGTCATCCTACCAAAGATAATCTACAAATTCAATGCAATTCCCATCACAGTCCCAGCACACATTCTTCAAAGACATGAAAAAGCAAATCTCAAATTCATCTGGAAAGGCATAAAACCCAGAATAAAATGATTCTTAACAATAAAAGAACACTTGGGGGAATCACCATCCCTGACCTCAAGCTATAATAGAGAGCAACAGTGATAAAAACTGCATGGTATTGGTACAGAGACAGGCAGGTAGATTAATGGAATAGAATAGAAGACCTCGAAATAAAACCACACACTTACAGACACTTGATCTTTGACAAAGCCAAAACTATACAATGGAAAAAAAGAAAGAGTCTTCAATAAATGGTGCTGGTCTGTAAGTCTATATGTAGAAAAATGGAAATAGGTTCATGTTTTGTCACCTTGCACAAAGCTCAAGTCCAAATGGATCAAGGACCTCAACCAAAAATGTTTACACTGAATTTAACAGAAGAGAAAGTGAGAAAGAGCCTAGAACTCATTAGCACGGGGGAAATTTCCTATACAGAACTCCAATGGCTCATGCTCTAAGATCAAGAGGCAAAGGATACTATCAATAGGACAAATTGGCAACCTACAGACTAGGGAAAAAAAAACTTCACTAACCCCACATCAGCGAGAAGGCTAACATCCAATATATATAAAGAACTTCAGGAGCTAACCACCAAAAATCTAAACAACCCAATCACAAAATGGGGTATAGAACTAAACAGAGAATTCATAACAGAGGAATCTCCAATGGCTGAGAAGCACTTAAAGAACTGGTCAAAGTCCTTAGTGATTGGGGAAATGCAAATCCAAATGCTTCTGAGATTCCATCTTAAACCAATCAGAATGGCTAAGATCAAAAATGCAAGTGACAGCAGATGCTGGCGAGGATGTGGAGAAAGAGGAACACTCCTCCATTGTTGGTGGGATTGCAAACTGGTAAAAACAACTCTTCAAATCAATCTGGAGATTCTCAACATCAAATGACAAAACAAAAGACACTGGACAGATAAAATAATTCTCAAGAGTAAAAGAACCTTTGGAAAAATCACCATCCCTGACTTCACACTGTACTACAGAGCAATAGTGATAAAAAACTGTATGATATTCGTACAAAAACAGATATGTTGATCAATGGAATGGAACTGAAGACTCCGGAATAATCCTGCATGATAATGGACACTTGGTTTTTGACAAATCAATCAATCAATCAATCAATCAATCAATCAATCCATCCATCCATCCAAAACCATATCATGGGAAAAGGAAAGCATCTTCAATATATGGTGCTTGTCTCACTGGATGTCTGCATGTAGAAGAATGAAAATAGGTTAATTTTTATCACCCTGCACTAAATTCAAATCTAAGTGGATCAAAGTTCTCAATATTAAACAATGTACACTAAATCTCATGGAATAAAAAGTGGGAAATACCCTTAAATGCATTGGTGAAGGAGACAACTTCCAGAGCAGAACACCCATGACTCTAAGAACAAAAATCGATAAATGAGATCTGATAAAACTGAAAATATTTTGTAAGACAAAAGAAGACACTGTCTACAAGAAAAAATGGCAGCCTCCAGATTGGGAAAAGTTCTTCACCAACCTTCTGTCTGACTGAGAGCTAATATCCAAAATATATAATGAACTGAAGAAATTGGACTCCAACAAATTAAATAATTCAGTGCTGGTTCAACTGGAGGTCAGCATGTAGAAGAATGCAGATTGAGCCATGTTTATCACCCTGTACAAAGCTTAAGTCCAAGTGGATCAAGAACCTCCACATCAAACCAGATACAATCAAACTAATAGAAGAAAAAGTGGGGAAGCATCTCGAACACATGGGCACTGGAGAAAATTTCCTGAAAAAAACATCAATGGCTTATGCTCTAAGATCAAGAATCGACAAATGGGATCTCATAAAACTGCAAAGCTTCTGTAAGGCAAAGGACACTGTGGTTAGGACAAAACGGCAACCAACAGATTGGGAAAAGATCTTTACCAATCCTACAACAGATAGAGGCCTTATATCCAAAATATACAAAGAACTCAAGAAGTTAGACTGCAGGGAGACAAATAACCCTATTAAAAATGGGGTTCAGAGCTAAACAAAGAATTCACAACTGAGGAATACCGAATGGCTGAGAAACATCTAAGGAAATGTTCAACATCTTTAGTCACAAGGCAAATGCAAATCAAAACAACCCTGAGATTTCACCTCACATCAGTGAGAATGGCTAAGATCAAAAACTCAGGTGACAGCAGATGCTGGCGAGGATGTGGAGAAAGAGGAACACTCCTCCATTGTTGGTGGGATTGCAGACTGGTACAACCATTCTGGAAATTAGTCTGGAAGTTCCTCAGAAATTTGGACATTGAACTACCTGAGGAACCAGTTATACCTGTCTTGGGCATATACCCAAAAGATGCCCCAACATATAAAAAAGACACGTGCTCCACTATGTTCATAGCAGCCTTATTTATAATAGCCAGAAGCTGGAAAGAACCCAGATGCCCTTCAACAGAGGAATGGATACAGAATATGTGGTACATCTACACAATGGAATATTACTTAGCTATCAAAAACAATGACTTTATGAAATTCATAGGTAAATGGAGGAAACTTGAAAATATCATCCTGAGTGAGTTAACCCAATCACAGAAAAACACACATGGTATGCACTCATTGATAAATGGCTATTAGCCCAAATGCTTGAATTACCCTAGATGCACCGGACACATGAAACTCAAGACGGATGATCAAATCGCGAATGCTTCAATCCTTCTTTAAAAGGGGAACAAGAATACCCTTGGCAGGGAATAGAGAGGCAAAGATTAAAACAGACACAGAAGGAACACCCATTCAGAGCCTGCCCCACTTGTGGCCCATACATAACAGCCACCCAATTAGACAAGATGGATGAAGCAAAGTAGTGCAGACTGACAGGAGCCGGATGTAGATCGCTCCTGAGAGACACAGCCAGAATACAGCAAATACAGAGGCGAATGCCAGCAGCTAACCTCTGAACTGAGAACTGGATCCCCGTTGAAGGAATCAGAGAAAGGACTGGAAGAGCTTGAAGGGGCTCAAGACCCCATATGAAAACAATGCCAACCAACCAGAGCTTCCAGGGACTAAGCCACTACCCAAAGACTATAAGTTCACTCACCATGGGCTCCAACCTCATAGGCAGCAATGAATATCCTAGTAAGAGCACCAGTGGAAGGGGAAGCCCTTGGTCCTGCTAAGACTGAAACCCCAGTGAATGTGATTGTTGGGGGGAGGGCGGTAATTGGGGAAGGATGGGGAGGGGAACACCGATATCGAAGAGGAGGGGGAGGGGTTAGGGTGATGTTTGCCCGGAAACCGGGAAAGGGAATAACATTCGAAATGTAAATAAGAAATATTCAAGTTAATTAAAAAAAGAAACAATTATACAAGGTAGAAAAAAATGAGGTAGAGTGCTAAATAGAGAGTTATCAACAGAGGAATATAGAATGGCTGACAAGTATTTAAAGGAATGCTCAACATCTTTAGTCATCAGGAAAATGCAAATCAAACTGACCATGAGATTCCACCTTACACCAGTCGGAATGGCAAAGATAAAAAACTCAAGGGACATCACATTCTGGCAAAGATGTAGAGAAAGGGAAACACTCCTTCATTGCTGGTGTGATTGTGAACTGGTGTAACCACTCTAGAAAACAATCTGGCAGTTTCTCAGACAATTAGAAATAGTTCTACCTTAAGAACCACCTATAATGTTTCTGGGGCTATACCCAAAATATGCTCCACCATGCCACATGGACATGTGCTCCACTGTGTTCATAGCAACTTTATTTATAATCCCCACATATTGGAAAAAAAACAGATGTCCCTCAACCAAGGAATAGATAGAGAAAATGTGGTTTATTTATTCAATGGAAAACTATTCAGATAGTAAAATCAAGGACATCATGAATTTTGTAGGCAAATGGATGAAACTACAAAATATCATCCTGAGTGAGGAACCAGATCCCCAAAGGATAGACATGGTATGTAAGTGGGCGTTAGCCATAAGTACAGAATACCCATGATACACTCCACAGACCCAATGAAGTTAAACAAGAAGGAAGGCTCAAGCATGGGTCATTGATCACACTTAGAAGGGGAAACAAAATAGGCATAGGAGACAGAGGGAAGGAGAAAACTTGATGGGAAAGGTGATGGGAGGATCAGGAGGCTGGATCAGGTGTAGGGGAGAAAGGAAAGAGGGCCAGAGGGCCAGGAGAATGGACATCTGCAGCCTCTAAGGGGTATGTGTGTGGGAGAGGGAGAATTTTAGGACATTCCAGAACCATGTGATAGGGTAGGCTCTCAGGTGTCAATGTGGGTGACCTTAGCTAAGATGCCTAACAGTGGAAATGTAGACCTGGAGTAGACTACCTGCTACAGCTAGGTAGGACCCCCAGTAAAGGGATGAAGACACCATTAGACGCACAAAACTTTTGACCCCAATTTTTTCCTGTCATTCATCTTTAGAGATGAAGCCAAGACTAAAGGAAAGGCCAACCAATAACTAGTCAAACTTAAAACCCATTCCATGGTCAAGCACCAATCCCTGACATTTTTAATGATACTCTCTTGTTATGCTTGTAGACAGGAGCCTAGTATAAGTGTCCTCTGAGAGTCTATACCCAGCTGCAGACTTAGAGAGTTGCAGATACCTACAGCCATACAATGGACAGAGGTCACTTATGGAAGAGTTGGGTGAAGAATTGTAGCCCTTGAAATGGAAGACCAATAGAGTCAAATAACCTGGGCTCTGGGATCTCTCAAAGACTGAGCCATGAACCATCTGGAGCAAGTCCCTTGGCATGTATGTAGCAGACATGTAGCTTAGTCTCCATAGCTGCCTTGTCTGCCATCATTGAGAAAGGATGTGTCTAATGTGGTAGATACTTGATGTGCTAGAGGTAGCAAGGGATACCCAGGGGAGGCTCTAACCCCTCAGAAAAGAATGGGAGGGAGAATGGGGTGAGATACTCTGTAATGGAGGGACTGGGAAGGGCAGCAGGCTTTGGGATGAAAGTAAATAAGTAAATAAATACCCACTTAAGAAGCTTGCAACCAGTTTTGTTCCTTTTGATTTCTTATTGTGAAAATAAAACATAGTTTTGTTTTCTTTCCTGTTTGGGCTTCCAACATCATCTAGTTTAAGAAATCTGGTACCACTTTCAGGCAGTCTGTAAACATCAAATAAATGCTTACAAGTCTTAAAGTTAATACTGTAAAAATGGTGGGAAAATGCTACTTCACACTTTATATATCAAGTCTAGAGGCTGTTATCAATGATTTTTTAAAGGCTTCTACATCTAATAATGACATGTACAGCACTGTAGAGTCCACATGTGGTTACAGAGACTCTTGTCTCTAGGTAGAGCATTCAGACAGAACTGTCCAGCCAAGATATTTGTGGTTGACAGCATTTTGTCAGATTCCCTAGAATGTTCTCATTTCAATAATTTAACTACAATCAATTCTATGTCTTCTATTGCATTAAAAGTTAATCTCAAATCAGGAGTTTCTACATAGCCTTTGGTTATTAAGATCTCAGATAAAAGACACAAAAGTTTTATATTTGTAATAAGCCTTAATTAGCACTAGAGCTGGGCAGATAGCTACCCTCTAAGCTATTAGGATCTATTTCCTTACCAAGAACCCTGAGTTATAACTTGCTATGCTCCATGTGAGTTGTTCTTAACTCCAGTTAGCAAGCCCTCAGGGCCATATTTTCTTGACTCATCTACCCCATAGTATCTTCTCTCTCTATCTCCTTCTTTCTTCTTTTGTGGTCCCGCCTCAGATGCCAAGCCCATGAATGAAACCCCACCTATATCTCTTCTGCCTACCCATACATCGCAGGCATGATTATTGACCAATCGTGGGTGAGTTGGGGGGCAGGATTATATAACGTCACTCGTTCTACATGAGGATCTTCTAGTCCCTGAGACAATTGATGCCATTATTTAGCATTTCAATGCATAGCAACTGATCAAACCTGAACAGTTTTAAATTAAGGAGCGAGGTTTGCACAACAAACTCTGGTAAACATGAGGATTCACTTGTAGGCCTAGACCTTTGGGTATAGAATTCAGGATTATAACACATAGCAACAGAATCTTTACAAGCAAAATGAAAAAGATTGTATTTATCTCACTACCTGAGAGAATGCATCTAAAAACACTGCATTCTTGTAGAACACATGAACTCTACCTAATGAAATGTTGTGACTAAAACTAGGCACTAAGTCACGACCCGTGTAAAATTATCTGATCAATTATTTATTAAAATGTTGCAACACTGCATCCAAACCAGACTTTCTCATGGTGGATTAATATTGTGAACCTCATAATTAGTGAAACTGTATTTTATTTGCATACAGCTTTTCTCAATTTTTAGAAAATGTAACAAGCAGATTTGCCCTGAGCTTCTGAAGAGACTTTAATTGCTATTGTTCTGGTTAATGAGCACAATAGCAATGATCCTTGGGTGCCAATGGAAAAGGACTGTTGTATAAAGTAGTGAGTTTCCTCACTTAGGTAGGCTTTGTGAGAATTAATGCTTCTAAGCAATATAGAAATAAAAATAAATCTATATCTAGTAGGAGACTGAATTCAATAAGCTGCAGATGCTTTCATCTAAGCTGTTCTAATCATAAAACTGAAACTTCACTGAATATTAAGCTCTGAGAATTTGATGTAATGACATCCCTGTGGGTTGATGGGTGAAATAAAAGCCTGTCATTACCCACATCATGCTTATGCATCTATCTACCTGAACATCACACTGCACAAAGAAAGACAGTGCTCTCATTCCTTTGATACCTCCTTCCCATCATTATACTCGTTTGGCACTTGTTCAAATACAATGTACATTTTACAATAGGTTTGTTTGTGAGTGCAATAGATAGTGCATGTATTATCAATTGCCATGACAACAGGTTTATGATACTGCAGTCACATTAGAGCTCATTAGCTCTAAAAGCCTCCACAAGAATATTCATAATCCAGAATGAAAAATTGGATTCTTTTTGATCCAACTTTTTTTATATCTTCCCTATGAAGTGATTTTTGCAGCTTATTTTCATCTGAAGATTGAAATAGTCTTCCTCTTCTTACTTGTGTTAACCACATTTATATCAGAAGCAATGGTTCCCCTCACAAAATCACAGGTTAATCTTATGTAGCAATGATCAAAATCAACAAATTAACACCAATGTTATATGTGCATCCTGTATGACTGCAACTCTATTCAGTCAGTAGTGGCAACTGTTAAAAGAGTGCCTTCTGGCTGATATATTATTACATTACTGTCCATCCACTTCAATAAAATGATAAAGTAAATCTTCATTCTTGAAAGTACTTTCTGTAAGAGGATTTTGTAGTGCCCTGTGATCATTTTCAAGTGTCATTTCTGTTTTTCAATGAACTCATTCAATTTCTTTTATTGTCTTACCTTTCCTCTCACTGAGTACAAGCAAACCTCAAGGCAGAGTCTCATCATGCAAGCCCATTCATCAGCTGTGGAAGTAGAAATGAAATCACTTGCATCTCAATTCAACTCAATGCAGCAAGCACTTTGACATGACTTTCATGTTATGTGGGAACTGTGGAAAGAGAATGGAAATAGACCTTTTTCAGAGAATTTAGCAAGGATAAGGGATATGTAATAGAATGAAATACTACAATATTATAAACACTACAGTGCAGTATATAATATCCTATAGATGTTCTTAAACAAGGTAGTTAAAAATATGGATTGGTTTGGCTTCAGATCCAGAATCTTCAGGGTTCAAGCCCAACCATAGGACTTGTTAGTTGTATGGCCTTAGACTAATTTATCTTGTCTTTGTCTCACTTTTTAATTGGTAAAGGATTTCAATATTTTGTACCCACTTCAATGGGTTGTGAGTTAATTTTTACCCTATATATAAATTAGATAGTATTTATGAAGTTTCATATAGTGTTGTTACATACCAGATGGAGCATAAGTTTTCATTGAGTAAAATAATTGGGTAATCACTCAGTACATGGGAGGTGAAAGGTAATACTGGTAGAATATTGGGAAATGTGCTTTATAGTGCAGATATAATATTACAAGTGTGTCTATAATTTTGGTTATAATATTGAAGATCAATTGTTCAGGAAGTCCTGATGGTATTGATAAAGTTATGGAATCACTGTGGTGGTCCACCATAATACTCTAAAAGATTTTCTGGACACAGAGTATTAGATACCACTAATAGACAGGAAATAAACGAGGGCATGTCATGATGGGGGTGGGATAATTATCATGAGGGGAAGGACATTAGTTACTCTTCTCATCTCTGTCACAAACACTAGGTAAAGGCAACTTAAAGGAAGAGAGATTTATTTGCTTCTGTTTTCAAGTTGATTTCAGTTTATCAGAACAAGGAAGGCACGCCACTAGAATAATTCTGTCTCTGCTGATGATTCCACGATGTAGAAATGTTTTTTTAACATGTATAAATATTGGAAGAAGAACTGAGTTACGTGCCAAGACTTTCCTTAAAGAAAAATAAAATAGTATAACCTGTAAAATTCCACAATATTTACAGAAATATGTGATTGAATGGAGACTATTACAGGGAAATTGCCTCCTACCAACCGACATAAATACCAGGCAAATGACATTTAAACAAATATTTATTTTCTGTTAATCATATAAATATAACCAGGATTATCTATTTTTTTAAGTCATAACTTTTACTTCGTTGATTGTTTGATAAATTGATTGACTGATTGATTATACTGCTGGGTATCTAACTAAAACTTCTTTTTTTACACTCCAGATTTTATTCCCCTACTGGTCCACCCTTGGACTGTTCCACATCCCATACATCCTCCCTGCCTAGTGTCTCCATCTGGATGATCCACCTAAGCCACCCGTCGCCCCACCAGACCTCTAAACTCCGTGAAGCCTCCAGTCTCTTGAGGGTTAGGTACATCTTCTCTGACTTTACCCAGACCCCAGAGTCCTCCACTGTAACTTGTTGGGGGCCTTATATCAGCTGGTGTATGCTGCCTAGTTGATGATTCAGTGTCCGAGAAATCTCGGGTGTCCAGGATCATTGAGACTGCTGGTTCTCCTACAGGGTCCTCTTCCTCAGCTAAACGTTTCAACAAACAGGGGGTTCTTGGATTAAATTTTTTCTAAATTTTTTGCCTTAAAAGAACCCTGAAATATAAATTGAGTCAGGCCTGTTACCAATTCAAAAGAAAAAAATGGCAAAAAAAAAAAAACCCACCCAAAAAACAAAGAAAGCAGAATTGAGAGGAAAGTCTCCTTCATTAGGAAATGAGTTCAGAGTCTTTCCAGGCTTTATAGGTGGAGAGAAAGAGGATGAAGACAGCAGTTGCTAAGTATTGAATACCTACAAATATACTTCTAGACCAGGCAATTACTTTCTTCACAGTAAGCCTGTAGTAGACATGATCATCTCTGTCCTATTACTATAATTTTTGCATTGAAGAGGTTATTTAAAGTGATCAAGACCTAATGTTAGATTATGATAGCATTTTGATATTGGTCCTTCGTTATATAAAAATCTGATCAATCTTCATGGTCCAAACACGTGATTAGAGAAGGCTGCATTGGAATTGCTGAAATGAACGTCTGCTAATTCAAGCAAAAACAAAATCCCCCAAACCAAACTCATGTTTTTCTGAAAGATACATGATTTGTTCCATTCTGAAATTAAAATTCGAAATGTAAATGTAGGATGGGTGAGCAACATAATGGACATAAATACAACTAAAGACCACATTGGAATCTGGGACTTTTGGAAGACTTATTAAGCCTTGGAGTCTCAACTAAAAGATGGAAATAATATTTTTTAAATAAATTTACTATGGATGTGCAAAGAATATTTGTCAAAAATTTTGTACAGTACTTTACTGAAATTTAGAATCAGAGTAAAGAAGTAAAATAATAAAGGACGATTCATTCAAGGTTACCCATTTTCTATGCTGACTGAAGTTAGAAAAGTCTTTATGGAGAACTCATGCTTGAGATTACAGTGAAAAATCACAAGCAAATGATTGGTTCAAAAAAATGGATTCAGTATAATCTACGATGTAAAAGTTTCAAAGAAATGTCAGGCAATGTTGTATTATATTTATGACCAGATGGTATTTGAGGAGTTCAAACTTGTTAGAGACTTTAAAACATGCTTCATATAAGACTAGACCAAGGTTTTTTCCTACATTTGCTTTGACAGATGAGTATGAGATCTGTAGATTCAATTTCTCTGTTGAATTAAGTTGACAGTGGGGATCAATCTGCATCATCTCAGTATGTAAAGGATGAGGTGTAACAAGTATGGGTGCCTTATAGGTACAACTTCTGGTTGCATGACAGTGTGACATAACTCCTCCAGATTCAGTCTCTGTATCTATAGAAGAAAGCACTTGTTATTAAGAATGACTAGAAATCAGAGTCCATGGAAGATTGTGAGAAATAATGTCTTTCTAACATTGCAGGTCCATTCCACTCAGTAAAGATGCTGTGGTTACTGGTACAGGATTTGAACAAGTTTAAGCCAATTAACACTCATACGTGAGCAAATAAAGGGCACGGAGATATAGCTGAAGGGATATATATAGTTGATAGCCTCTAGGGAATGCAAAGTCAGTTTTCTCATTATTGCCCATCCTTCAGTGGATGTTGTCCTATACTCACCTACATACAGGCATCACTGATTTTACTTAGTAGGCTACCAGGTACAACAACAAAATGACATGAAGTTGGGGAGGGATGTAGGAGATCAACAAAAATTGGAGAATGGGACAAAGATAGGACTAATATGGTATAAATATACTGTACTCACAAATGACATTACCAATAATCAGTTAAGAAAAATTATTAAAAAGCTACTGTTTTATAGCATGTGAAATTTTGTATTTTTGACATCTTTTGGACATATTTACTTTTGAAGAAAATTCAATTATTATAAAATAATAAAACAAGAGGAAGATTCAGTTGGGAGGAAATGAGCTGGTTATGAGATTTTTGTTTTAAAAACATCGCCCAGTCCTTCTTAGACATCTCTAAACCAAATTACTGTCTCCAGCCATCCATTCTCAATTTGTTTACAAAAGCCTTCCTGACATTTCTTAACATCGTCATGAATTCATTTTATTCAAAACTCTGAAAAGCTCCACTATTACCTACTTTTACAAAGGTCTTTAAGTCTACTAAAACATAACAACTATTCTCAAAGAAAAGAAAATTCTCTAATGTACCTAGGAGATAATACTAGTTTGTAGCATTCATTATAATACTACAGCATCCATCTTATTTACCTAGAAGCTCAACAACCATGTGTTTGTTTGCATGGCTATCAGTCACAGAAATCTACCACAGTGAGCAGGCTTGATGAAACTGAGCCTCTGCTCATTGCTTCATGGATTTATTACATGGTTATTCCCTTACACACCATTTTCATTGGGCACTAATAATAGACATGACTAACAGTAATAGTTTTTCACTCATCATTCAACAGTTGTCATTTGAACACTAGCTACTGCCCTAGGTTCTGGGATGCTCTGTGAATTTCTGAGACCATGTATTTTATTTTTCATTCATCCTAGAGTAAAGAGCCAGTTCTTCACAACAGAATTCTCAGTGCTCCTGACATTGCATCAAACCCCTCCCTCCAGTGAGTTATTATTATATGCATATTACTAATCTATTCCTCCCTCACCACCACTCCATGGAGTTTGTAGAATTTCTTTGAAAACTGATAAAGGCAAATTATATATACAGTGGCTATATAGGGATTTCATTTTTGGATTAATATTGAGATATTTCTACTTCAAAGTAAGATGAAGTATGACAATTAGCTACAAGGTGAATTACATGGAGATTTTAGATTGAATCCAAAATGAGTCCTAGGGGTGACACCTATAGTTTAGTCGATCTGAATCTCAGGCTAGTCATCACATCTGATCTTCATGGAGATTGAGGTTCACAATTAAGAGGTCTGTATTCCATTGGACATAAATAGGTTATTAATATTGTAGACCTGGTGGGATAACTTATATGGATTGTAGTTCAGGCTCCATGAAATATAACTTCCTGATACTTACCTGTATACAGCTACAGTGAGGAGATGTGTTCAGCAAATGAGTCTGTACTGGTTTTGAACTATATCCTTACATATTAAGTGCATGTATTGTTTTTATCCTAGTATGACAGGCAGGTAAAATAAAAAAGGAAGTTGTTGATTCTGTCTTCAAATAGCATCTAGCTTATACTAAATAATGAATTCGTTCTCTTCTATTCCTAAGCATCTTACTTGTATTATCTCCTACAATATAGCCTTGTAATAGAACTAATGCTATCTAGATGTTAAAGATGGGATAATGTCTAGGGAGGCTAAGAGCTGAGTTTAGATTCATACCAGTGACTTTCTTTTCTCAAGCAGATTTCAAATCTGTTAGGTTCTAAGATTAAGCATACTGTCTGATGCTTTTATGAGCTCTCTTGAAAATCTGTAGAGCTTAGTTTTTCAGAGAAATGAGGAGCCACACTTAGACACAACCAGTTTCTGAGCCTTCTGCAAGTATACAAATGTATGGCTTTTGCATGAATATTCGCTTTCACCACATGTGATAAGGATGATGCTGATGACATATTTGTGACTCTTGACAATGTCCATCTGAATGTTTTCCACTCAGGAATAAGGAAATCAAAGTAAGACCATGTATACTATAGGATAGCAACCAGAGCTCCCCAGGGACTAAACCACAATCCAAAGAGTGTACACTCTAGGATAATACAGGAGTAAAAGCATTGGCCTCATTTGTCGGCTCTTCAGTACTGCAGACACCTGGGCCCCACCACAGATGTATGAGGCTAGTGTCTGAGATGTAAGGAGAGACTTGGCACAAAGCAAATTGCTGCTTATTCATTCTCTTATTTATTCCATGCATTTATGTGTTCATGTATGTGCACACACATGCTCCTGTGGGTGCATATGAACCTCTTTCTGTATCATGTTTTTCGGAATTGGACTGTGTATTTCTCACCCACTTTCTACTTCATTGGTTAGGAAGGAAAATAGGGAGCTCTAATTGAACAGGGAACTCACCGTTTAAGCTAGACTGACTGGTTAGCAAGTCTCAGGGCTCCTTCTGCACAGAGCTCCCCATAACTGGGCTCACAGGCTTGTGCTGTTGGTCATTATTTTACATGGATGTAGGAAAATGGAACTTTAGCTCCCTATGTTTGCAGAACAAGTGCTTTACTGACTGAACCATCTCCCCAGCCCTATAAACTAATGATAACAAATGTATTTTAATGATACACACCAACTCAATAGAGTTTTAACTGGTTATATTAAGATTGAATTGACAGAGAAAAGGAAATTTGCCTTTTTTATATGGCTATGCATACTCAGCTCCCAGACGTGCATGAATTGCATTTTGTATTCAGATCCTTAATTCTCGAAGGTTGGAAGGAACCCATCAGCCTTTAGTTTGCTCTTAACTGTCACTAGAAACTCTGCTTAGAATTACAATCTAATTATAACATAGCATTTGGAGATATTTTTTTAAATGGAAGGAAAGATTTATTGGGGCTTATGATTCCAGAGGAATGAGAATCTATCATCTAACACTGCAACTGAGAGGCAGGCATGGTGGTGGCTGGACCAGCAAACTAAAAGATCACATCTCAAAGTACATACAGGGAGCACAGAAAATGCACTGGGAACTTTAGGTGATTTTAAAACCTCGAAGCTTGTGCACACTACCATACTTCCTTCATGAGCCTACACATACATATCTATAACTGGTGACTAAAAATGTATTAAAATATCCATGACTAGAGTCTCATTCAAAACATCACAGCCATGTTTTTTTAGATTTTAGATAAACAGACAGAGGAAGAAATTAGGGAAACAACATCCTTCACAATAGCCACAAGTAATTTAAAATATATTTTTGTAACTCTAAAAAGAGGGAAAGATCTGTGTGACAGGAATGTTAAGTCCCTGAAGAAAGAAATTGCAGCTCTCTTATGTTCATGGATATGTAGGATTAACATAGTACCTATCTTACCAAGAGAGGTCTTAGATTCAATGAAATCCTCATCAAAATTCCAAAAAAAATTTTTATAGACCTCAAGAAAGCAATTCTTAACTTCATATGGGGAAACAAAAACCTAGGATATTCAAAAAATCCTGAATAATAAAAGAACTTCTGGAGGAATCACCATCTCTGACCTCAAGCTGTACTAAAGAACAATAGTGATAAAAAACTGCTTGGTATTTGTACAGAAACAGACAGGTTGATCAGTGAAATAGAATCAAAGATTCAGAAATAATCCCACACACCTATGGACACTTGATTTTTTTTGAAGAAGCTGAAACAATACAATGAAAAAAAACCAAAACATCTTCAACAAATCCTGTTGGTCTAATTGGATGTTTACATGTTGACGAATGCAATTAAATTAATATTTATCACCTTTCACAAAACTCAAATCCAAGTGAATGAAGGACCTCAACATAAAACTGGATACAATAAATCTCATAGAAGAAAAGTGGTGACAAACTTGACAAAACCTCCTAAATAGAACACAAATGGCTTAGGGTCAAACATCAACAACTGAAATTGAAGGGCAACTGTAAGAAAAGACAATGTCAATAGAACAAAATGGCACCCTACAGATTGGGAAAAAACCTTCACTAACCCTATATCCAACAGAGGGCTACTACGCAGAATATGTAAGAAACAGAAGTGAGACTCCAACATACCAAATAACCCAAATTTAAAAATGAGGTAAAGAACTTAATAAAGAATTCTTAACAGAGGAATCTCAGATGGCTGAGAAGCACATAAAGAAATGTCCAACATTCTTAGTCTTCAGAGAAATGCAAATTAAAATGACACTGCTACTTCACCTTACATCAATCAAAACAGCTAAGATCAAAACCTCAAGTGACAGCACATGCTGGCAAGGATGTTGAGAAAGCAGAACACTGCTCCACTGCTGATGGGATTGCCAACTGATAATTGCCAGTTTGGGAATCAATCTGGAGTTTCCTTAGAAAGTTGGAAATAGTTCTACCTAAAGACCCACCTCTATAATTCCTGGGTACATGCTCAAAATATGTTCCACCATACCATACCATACCATACCATACCATACCATACCATACCATACCATACCATACCATACCATACCATACCATAAGGACACATGCTCTTCTCATAGTAGCTTATTCATAATAGCTAAAAGGTAGAAATGACCTAGTTGCCCCTTAACTGAAGAATGGATACAGAAGAATGTGGTTCACACAATTACACTACTAAACACAAGGACATCTTGAATTCTACAGGCAAATGGGTGGAATTAGAAAATATCCTGAGTGAGGTAACCCAGACCTATTCAAGCACAGGGGTCACGTCTCCATTTTTGTCCCTGCAGTTGATTTAGACAGGAATAATTCTGGGTCAGAGTTTTTGACGGTGGGATGGCACAGTGTGAGTTACCTCACTGAAGATGATATTTTCTAGTTTCATCCATTTGCCTGCAAAACTCATTATTTCCTCATTCTTAATAGTTGAATAGCATTCCATTGTGTAAACAAACCACTTTTTCTGTATACATTTTTTGTTTGTGGGACGTCTGGGTTGTTTCTAGCTTCTGGCTATTACAAAGAAGGCTACTACGAGCATAGTGGAACACATGTCCCTGTGGTATGGTGGGGTATCTTTTGAATATATGCCCAAGAGTGGTGTAGTTGGGTTTTCAAGTAGAACTGTTTCTAGATTTCTGAGAATCCTCCAGATTGATTTCCAGAGTAGTTTTACCGGTTTGCAACCACACCAACAAGAGAGGAGTGTTCCTCTTTCTTCACATCCTCACCAGCATCTGCTGTGACATGCGTTTTTGATCTTAGGCATCCTGATTGGTATAAGGTAGAATCTCAGGGTTGTCTTCATTTGCATTTCTCTTATCACTAAGGACTTTGAACATTTTCTTCTTTTTTTTAAATTGGATATTTTATGTATTTACATTTCAAATGATATCCCCTTTCTCAGTTCCCCTCTCACTCATCCCCCTCCCCCTGCTTCTATGCGGATGGCTCCCCTCCCATTCACCTTCTCTCACCTCACTGCTCTGGCATTCCCCTACACTGGGGAAAGGAGCCTTCACATGATCAAGGGCTTCTCTTCGTATTGATGCCAGATAATGCCATCCTCTGTTTCATATGCGGCTGGAGTCATGGTCCCTCCATGTATACTCTTTGGTTGGTGGTTTAGTCCTTGAGAGCTCTGGGATTTCTGTTTAGTTGATATTGTTGTATTTTCTAAGGGGTTGCAAGCCCCCTTTAGCTCCTTCAGTCCTTTCTCTAGCCCCTCCATTGGGGTCATTGTGCTCAGTCTGATGTTTAGCTGCAAGCATCCTCATCTGTATCTGTAAGGCTCTGGTAGAGCCTCTTAGGAACCATCCATATCAGGCTCCTGTCAGCAAGTACTTCTTGGGATGATCAATAGTGACTGGGTTTAGTGGCTGCAAAAGGGATGGATCTCCAGGTACAGCAGTCTCTGGTCTCTGGATGGCCTTTCCCTCAGTCTCTGCTCCACTCTTTGTCTTGTAGGATCTGATCAGTCCTACGTCCAGGAGGTCACACTCACAAAAACATGGAGACTGAGAGTGATGCAATCAAGTAAGAGGTTTAATGATCCAGTGCACTGGGGTGGCCCTGTAATCGGGACAGAGGTGACCCTGAGTAGCAAAAGCACACACTTTTTATACACTTGTGGAGGACAGCCTTTGGCAACAGCATGAGCTGGTCCTTGATGATACACAGACCTGTACATTCCTCAATGGTGAGAGATCTTTGGCATTCTGATGGGGGACTACTAAGGGCCCTTCCCTCTTCAAGGTTAGCTCATTTCCCGGAAGAGTGTGATATCCTAAATTCTTTGGACACAGTGTTATTGTAAATTCTAAAGTCCCAGCCACCTGGTGTTTCCATAAGGCAGCCATTGTCATTAAGTTAGAATCTCACAGTCCCTGTATTTTCCTTTAGATAGAAGCAATTCTGGGTTAAATTTTTAAGAAGGATGGGTGGCCCAGTCCTCCTACTGGAGGCCTTGCTTAACCTCTGGATATGCTGTCTACAGGTTCCCCCTCTTCTTTGTTGGGCATTTTAGCTAGTCTCATCCCTGTTGGGTCCTAGGAGCCTCTTGCTTTCCTTACATCTGGGACTTACTGGTGGCTACACCCAGTTCCTCATCCCCCATTGCTACACAACTTGTTCAAATTCCTGACCCTTTGTATATCATCCCATTTATTCTCATACCTGATCTTGTCTCCCCCTTTTCCCCTCCCTCACCTTTCTTCCTCCCAAGTCCCTCTAACCCTCTATATCCACTGAGTTTTGTTCTCCCTTCTAAGAAGAGCCAAAGCATCTGTAGTTTGGTATTCCTTCTTGTTGAGTTTCATTTGGTCTGTCAATTGTATGTTGGGTATTCTGAGCTTTTGAGCCTTTCTTTAAGTGCTTCTTGAACATTCTTGTCTCCTCTGTTATAAATTCTCTGTTTAGCTCTATATCCCGTTCCCCCCCCCCCCTTTTTTGATTATGTCGTTTGATTTTTTTTTTGGAAGTTAACTTCTTGAGTTCTTCATATATTTTGGATATTAACCCTCTATTGAATGTGGGGTTATTGAAGTTTTTTCCCCAATCCTACAGGTTGCCGATTTCTCCTATTATCTGTGTCTTTTGCCTTACAGAAACTTTCCAGTTTCATGAGGTCCCACTTGTCAATTCTTGATATTAGACCCTGAATCATTGGTGTTATGTTTAAGAATGCCCCCATCCATGCCAATGAGTTCTATGCTTTTTCCCATTTTCTCTTTTATTATATTCATTGTATCCAGTTTTATGTTGAGGACCTTGATCCACTTGGACTTGAGTTTTGTACAAGGAGACAAATATGGATCTCTTTTAAGTTTTTTAGATACCAATTGTCAGTTAGACAAGCATCATTTATTGAAAATGCTTTCTTTTTTCCCATTATATATTTTTTACTTCTTTGTCAAATAGCAAGTATCCATAAGTGTGTGGGTGTATTTCTGGACATTCAATTCTATTCCATTGACAAACCTGTCTGTCTTTGTACCAATACCTTGCAGTTTTTATCACTATTGCTAGTTACTATTGCTCTGTAGTAGAACTTTTGGTCAGGGATGGTGATTTTCCCAGATGTTCTTTTATTGTTAAGAATTGTTTTCTCCCTTTCCACCCAGTCCTTTCTGCTGGGACAGACTGCTAGCAAGTCTGCTCCTCAGAAGAGGCTATATCCTCAGACATACCAGAGAATCCTCAGCACTCAGAACATTTGACATCATATCCTGAAGAATACCAGAAGAACCACTGTACTCAAAACATTTGATATCACAGCCTGAGCTATTACAAGAGATCCACTGCACCCAAGGCACCACAGCTTGAAGGCACCCCAGGAATTCCTCTGTACACAAGGCAACTGGGCAATTGACACCACAGTCTGAAGACCTTCCAGGGACTCGTAGACATGCAGGGCAACTGACCCAAAAGACTGAAAGCTTTCCAGGAGTATGGATGCACACAAGGAAACAGAAACCACAGTCCACTGAAACCTCCTACCCTCACCTCCTAGAACAGCTTCTCACAGGACAACAGTTTGACTGCTCCTCTGAAGACCCAACAGTCTGAAGGCCTCCCAGGAGATCTACTGCAGCCAGGGCAACAAATCAGAAGCTTCTCTGCCCCTCTGAAGGTCTTTCAGTTGGAAGGCTACACAGGAGATCTGCCACAGTCAGGGCCACAAGTCTATCAGGAGACCTGTTGCAAGCCAGGAACAAAAGAGGCAGACTTCAGGCAGACTCACCCAGACAGCAAACACTAGGGATAGACAGATGGCAAGAGGCAAGTTCAAGATCATAAACAACAGAAGCCAATATATGTGGGTACCATCAGAACCCAGTTATCCCACCAGAGCAAGCCCTGAATTCACCAACACAGTTGAAAATCAGGAAGCTGTTCTAAAATCCTATCTCATGAAGATAATAGTGTCCTTTGAGGAGGATATAAATAAATCAATGAAAGAAATGCAGAAAAACATAGGTAAACAGGTAGAAACCCTTAAGGAAGAAACAAATAAATCCCTTAAAGAAATACAGGAGAACACAAACAAGTGAAGAAATTGCACAAAGTGGTCCAAGACCTAAGTGTGGAAGTAGAAACAATAAAGAAAACACAAATGGAGGCAAAGCAGAAAATGGAAAATCTAGGAAAGAGGTCAGGAATTACAGATGTAAGTATCACCAACAAAATAAAAGAGATAGAAGAAGAATCTCAGGTGTAGAAGATACTGTAGAGAAATTGATGCAACGGTCAAAGAAAATTCAAAACATAAAAACTTACCCAAAGCATCCAGGAAATTCAGGACACAATAAGAAAACCAAATCTAAAAATAATTGGAATAGAGGAGAATGAAGATTCCCAGCTGAAAGACCTGAAAATATCTTTAACAAAATCATAGAAGAAAACTTCCCCAGCGTAAAGAAAGAGATGGATATAATGGTACAATAAGCCTACAGAACATCAAATAAATAGGCCCAGAAAAGAAAATCCCCTTGTCACATAATAGTCAAAATGCTATATGCACAGAACAAAGAAAAATTACTAAATGCTGCAAGGGAAAAGGGCCAAGTAACATATCAGGGCAGACCTATCAGAATTACACCAGACTTCTCAATTGAGTCTCTGAAGGCCAGAAGAGCCTGGTTAGAGGTCATACAGTCCTCAAAACAACACAAATGACAGCTCAGACTACTATACCCAGCCAAACTCTCAATCAACATAGATGGAAAAAACAGAATATTCCAGGACAAAACCAAATTCAAACAGTACCTATCTACCAATCCAGCCCTACAGAGGATCCTAGGAGGAAAACTCCAATAAAAGGAAGATACTTATACCAAAGAATAACAAGATATTAAGCATCTCACAACAAAGCCAAAAGGAGAAAACCACAGCCACATAACACTACCTAGAAAAGCAAATAACACAGGAACCAACAGTCATCTGTCTTTAATATCTCTCAATATTAATGGACTCAATTCACCTAGAAAAAGAAAAGCTAAGAGGCAGGATATGCAAGCAAGATCCAGCATTTTGTTGCACACAAGAATCACACCTCCTTAACAAAGACAGACACTTACTCAGAGTAAAAGGATGGAAAACGGTTTACCAACCAAATGATCCCAAGAAACAAGCTTGAGTTGCCATCCTAATATCCAATAAAATAGACTTTCAACCAAAAGTCATCAAGCATGATGAGGAAGGACACTTCATGTTCATCAAAGGGAAAATCCACCTAGAGAAAGTCTCAAATCTGAACATATCTGCCCCAAATGCATGGGTACCCATATTCATAAAAGAAACTTAAGGAAAGTTCAAAACACACATTTAACCCTACACAATAATAGTGGTAGACTTCAACACCCCACTCTCACCAATGACAGGTCATTGAAACCGAAAATAAACAGAGACACAGCGAAACTAGAGAAGTCATGAACCAAATGGATATAACAGATATCTATAGAACATTTCACCCTAAAACAAAATAATACATTTTCTTTTCAGCACCTTATAGTACCTTCTCCAAAATTAACCATATAATTGGTCATAAAATGAAGCGCCCACCTCGACCAGCAAGGAAGACGCGACACCATTGGGCTCTTCTCAACAGCCTTTATTGCAGGAACACCGCATTCTTGATACGGGGGACCGGGGAACAAAGGCACACGCCTTAAATACAAGACAGACAGTGGGTGTAAACTTGTCCTCTGGGGATTGGTGGAGTATGAAATACCTTATTAGCATGCATATCACCCTGGCCTTGTAAATGCCAGAGGAAGACCAAAGACACAGCTATAATGGTTGTAATGCCACAAATGACCACTAGATGTCAGCGCCATCTTTAGCCGCTCCCAACAATAAAACAACCTTCAACCAATACAAGAAGATAAAATTAACTCAAATAAATCAGTAGCCTTCCTCTACACAAAAGAGAAACAAGCCGAGAAAGAAATTAGGGAAACGACACCCTTCATAATAGACCCAAATAATATAAAGTACCTCGGTGTGACTTTAACCAAGCAAGTACAAGATTTGTACAATAAGAACTTCAAGACTCTGACGAAAGAAATTGAAGAAGTCCTCAGAAGATGGAAAGATCTCCCATGCTCATGGATTGGCAGGATTAATATAGTAAAAATGGCCATTTTACCAAAAGCGATCTACAGATTCATTGCAATTCCCATCAAAATAACAATCCATTTCTTCAAAGAGTTAGACAGAACAATTTGCAAATTCATCTAGAATAACAAAAAACCCAGGATAGCTAAAACTATCCTCAACAATGAAAGGACTTCCGGGGGAATCACTATCCCTGAACTCAAGCAGTATTACAGAGCAATAGTGATAAAAACTGCATGGTATTGGTACAGAGACAGACAGATAGACCAATGGAACAGAATTGAAGACCCAGAAATGAACCCACACACCTATGGGCACTTGATTTTTGACAAAGGAGCCAAAACCATCCAATGGAAAAAAGACAGCAGTTTCAGCAAATGGTGCCGGTTCAACTGGAGGTCAACATGCAGAAGAATGCAGATCGATCCATGCTTATCACCCTGTACAAAGCTTAAGTCCAAGTGGATTAAGGACCTCCACATCAAACCAGATACACTCAAACTAATAGAAGAAAAACTAGGGAAGCATCTGGAACACATGGGCACTGGAAAAAATTTCCTGAACAAAACACCAATGGCTTATGCTCTAAGATCAAGAATCGATAAATGGGATCTCATGAAACTGCAAAGCTTCTGTAAGGCAAAGGACACTGTGGTTAGGACAAAACGGCAACCAACAGATTGGGAAAAGATCTTTACCAATCCTACAACAGATAGAGGCCTTATATCCAAAATATACAAAGAACTCAAGAAGTTAGACCTCAGGGAGACAAATAACCCTATTAAAAAATGGGGTTCAGAGCTAAACAAAGAATTCACAGCTGAGGAATGCCGAATGGCTGAGAAACACCTAAAGAAATGTTCAACATCTTTAGTCATAAGGGAAATACAAATCAAAACAACCCTGAGATTTCACCTCACACCAGTGAGAATGGCTAAGATCAAAAACTCAGGTGACAGCAGATGCTGGCGAGGATGCGGAGAAAGAGGAACACTCCTCCATTGTTGGTGGGATTGCAGACTGGTACAACCATTCTGGAAATCAGTCTGGAGGTTCCTCAGAAAATTGGACATTGAACTGCCTGAGGATTGGACATTGAACTGCCTGAGGATCCAGCTCTACCTCTCTTGGGCATATACCCAAAAGATGCCCCAACATATAAAAAAGTCACGTGCTCCACTATGTTCATTGGAGCCTTATTTATAATAGCCAGAAGCTGGAAAGAACCCAGATGCCCTTCAACAGAGGAATGGATACAGAAAATGTGGTACATCTACACAATGGAATATTACTTAGCTATAAAAAAAAATGACTTTATGAAATTCGTAGGCAAATGGTCGGAACTGGAAAATATCATCCTGAGTGAGCTAACCCAATCACAGAAAAACACACATGGTATGCACTCATTAATAAGTGGCTGTTAGCCCAAATGCTTGAATTACCCTAGATGCCTAGAACAAAGGAAACTCAAGACGGATGATCAAAATGTGAATGCTTCACCTCTTCTTTAAAAGGGGAACAAGAATACCCTTGGCAGGGAATAGAGAGGCAAAGATTAAAACAGACACAGAAGGAACACCCATTCAGAGCCTGCCCCACATATGGCCCATGCATATACAGCCATCCAATTAGACAAGATGGATGAAGCAAAGAAGTGCAGGCTGACAGGAGCCGGATGTAGATCTCTCCCGAGAGACACAGCCAGAATACAGCAAACACAGACGCGTATGCCAGCAGCAAACCACTGAACTGAGAATAGGACCCCCGTTGAAGGAATCAGAGAAAGAACTGGAAGAGCTTGAAGGGGCTCAAGACCCCATATGTACAACAATGCCAAGCAACCAGAGCTTCCAGGGACTAAGCCACTACCTAAAGACTATACATGGACTGACCCTGGACTCTGACCTCATAGGTAGCAATGAATATCCTAGTAAGAGCACCAGTGGAAGGGGAAGCCCTGCGTCCTGCTAAGACTGAACCACCAGTGAACTAGATTGTTGGGGGGAGGGCAACAAGGGGGGAGGTGGGGAGGGGAACACCCATAAATAGGGGAGGGGGGAGGGAGATGTTTGCCCAGAATCCGGGAAAGGGAATAACACTTGAAATGTATATAAGAAATACTCAAGTTAATAATAATAAAAAAATAATCCTATATACCCTATCAGAACACCATGGCCTAAAACTGGTCTTTAATAACAACAAAAGCAACAGAAAACCCACACACATGTGGAAACTGAACAACTCTCGACTCAATGGTAATTTGGTCAAGGATGAAATAAAGAAAGAAATTAAAGATTTCCTGGAATTTAAGGAAAATGTGGTCACATCTTACCCAAACTTATGGGACACAATGAAAGCAGTGCTAAAAGGAAACTTCATAGCACTAAATGCACTGGTAAGGAAACTGGAGAGATCTTACACTAGCAAATTAACAGCACACCTGAGAGATATAGATCAAAAAGAAGTAAACTCGCCAAGAGGAGTAGAAGACAGGAAATAGTCAGAGTCAGGGCTGAAATCAACCAAATAGAATCAAACAGAACAATAAAAAGCCCCAGCAAAACCAAAAGTTGTTTCTTTGAGACAATCAACAAGATCGATAAACCCCTAGCCAAACAAACTGAAGGGTCCAGAGGCAGTATTCAAATTATCAAAATCAGTAACGGAAAGGAGACCTAACTACAGAGATGGAGGACATTTAAAAAATCATCAGATGATACTTAAACAGCATAGACTCAACAAAACTGAAAAATCTAGATGAAATGGATGGTTTTCAAGACAGATACCACATACCAAAGTTAAATCAAGAGCAGGTAAACTTTCTAAACAGGCCCATATACCATAATAGAAGAATAGAAGAAGTCATTACAAGCTTCCCAAACAAAAAATGTCCAGGTCCAGATAGATTTGTATTTAGTTCAGAATTCTAACAAACATACAAAGAAGACCTGATACCAAAATTCCTCAAACTATACTGTAAAATAGAAATGGAAGGGACACTATGTAATTCATTGTCAAAGTCATAATTACTCTGATACCTAAGCCGCACAAGAAGAAAACTTTAGACCAATTACGCTTATGAATAGTGATGCAAAAATACTCAATAAAATTCTCACAAACTGAATCCAAGAATACATCAAAACTATCATTCACCACAATCAAGTAGGTTTCATCGCAGAGAAGAAAGGTTGGTTCAATACACAAAAATCCATTAACGTAATCAACCATATAAACAAACTCAAAGGAAAAAAATCACATGATCATCTCCTTGGATGCAGAAAAAGCATTTGACAAAATACAACACCTCTTCATGTTAAAAGTATTTGAGAGACCAGGAATTCAAAGCTCATACCTAAGCATAGTAAAAGCAGTTTACTGCAAACCAATAGCCAATATCAAATTAAATAGAGAGATATTTGAAGCAACCCCACTAAAATCTGGGACAAAACAAAAATGCCCACTCTCCCCATATCTATTCAATATAGTACTCGAAGTGCTAGCTAGAAAAATAAGACAATAAAAGCAGATCAAGGGGATATAAATTGGTAAAATAGAATTAAAGGCATCACTATTTGCAGATGATGTGGTAGTATACATTAATGACCCCAAAAATTCTACCAGAGAACTTCTACCATTCATTAAAAAAATCAACAAAGTGACTGGATGAAAAATTAACTCAAATAAATCAGTAGTCTTCCTTTATACAAATGATGAACAGGCTGAGAAAGAAATTAGGGAAACAACTCTCTTTACAATAGCCACAAATATTATAAGATATCTTGGGGTAACTCTAACCAAATAATTGACAGATCCTTATGATAAGAATTTCAAGTCTCTCAAGAAAGAAATCAGAGAAGATTTCAGAAAATGGAGAGATCTCCCATCCTCATGGATTGGCAAAATTAACATAGTAAAGATGGCCATCGTACCAATCTACAAATTCAATGCAATTCCCATCAAAATTCCAACACAATTCTATAATTATGTGGAAAGAGCAAATCTGAAATTCATCTGGAAAGACAAAAAACCCGGAATAGCAAAAACAATTCTTAACAATAAAAGAACATCTAGGAGAATCACCATTCCTGACCTTAAGCTCTACTACATAGCAATAGTGATAAAAACTGCATGGTATTGGTACAGACACAGACAGGTTGGTCAATGGAAAAGAATTGAAGACACAGAAATAAAACTACACACTTATGTAGACTTGATTTTTGACAAAGAAGTCAAAACTATATAATGGAGACAAGAACGAATCTTCAATAAATGGCACTGGTCTAACTGGCTGTTTGTACATAGAAAAATGAAAATAGACCTATATTTGTCAGTATGCACAAAGCTTAAGTCCAAGTGGATCAAGGACCTCAACATAAAACCAGATACACTGAATGTACTAGGAGAAAAAGTGGGAAAGAGCCTTGTACTCATTGGTACAGGCAGAAATTTCCTAAACAGAACTCCAATAGCTCATGCTCTAAGATCAAGAATTGATAAACAGGACCTCATGAAACTGGGAATCTTCTGTAAAGCAAAGAACATAGTCAATAAGACAAGTTGGCATCCTACAGATGCCACATTTAATAGAGGTCTAATATCCAACATATATAAATAACTCAAGAAACTTACTACCACAAAACCAAACAACCGAATCAAAAAAGTAGGGTATAGAACTAAACATAGAATTCACAACAAAGGAAACTTGAATGCCTGAGAAGCACCTAACAAAATGCTCAAAGTCTTTTTTTTTTTTTTTTTTTTTTGGTTCTTTTTTTCGGAGCTGGAGACCGAACCCAGGGCCTTGCGCTTCCTAGACAAGCGCTCTACCACTGAGCTAAATCCCCAACCCCGTGCTCAAAGTCTTCAGTGATCAGAGAAATGCAAATCAAAATGACCCTCAGGTTCCACCTTACACCAGTCAGAATGGCTAAGATCAAAATAATGAGGCAAGCTATACCCTAGAAGAAGCAAGAAACTAATCGTCTTGGCAACAAAACAAAGAGAATGAAAGCACAAAAACATAACCTCACATCCAAATATGAATGTAAAGGGAAACAATAATCACTATTCCTTAATATCTCTCAATATCAATGGCCTCAACTCCCCAATAAAAAGACATAGATTAACAAACTGGATACGCAACGAGGACCCTGCATTCTGCTGCCTACAGGAAACACACCTCAGAGACAAAGACAGACACTACCTCAGAGTGAAAGGCTGGAAAACAACTTTCCAAGCAAATGGTCAGAAGAAGCAAGCTGGAGTAGACATTCTAATATCAAATAAAATCAATTTCCAACTAAAAGTCATCAAAAAAGATAAGGAAGGACACTTCATATTCATCAAAGGAAAAATCCACCAAGATGAACTCTCAATCCTAAATATCTATGCCCCAAATACAAGGGCACCTACATATGTAAAAGAAACCTTACTAAAGCTCAAAACACACATTGCACCTCACACAATAATAGTGGGAGATTTCAACACCCCACTCTCATCAATGGACAGATCATGGAAACAGAAATTAAACAGTGATGTCGACAGACTAAGAGAAGTCATGAGCCAAATGGACTTAACGGATATTTATAGAACATTCTATCCTAAAGCAAAAGGATATACCTTCTTTTCAGCTCCTCATGGTACTTTCTCCAAAATTGACCATATAATTGGTCAAAAAACGGGCCTCAACAGGTACAGAAAGATAGAAATAATCCCATGCGTGCTATCGGACCACCACGGCCTAAAACTGGTCTTCAATAACAATAAGGGAAGAATGCCCACATATACGTGGAAACTGAACAATGCTCTACTCAATGATAACCTGGTCAAGGAAGAAATAAAGAAAGAAATTAAAAACTTTTTAGAATTTAATGAAAATGAAGATACAACATACTCAAACTTATGGGACACAATGAAAGCTGTGCTAAGAGGAAAACTCATAGCGCTGAGTGCCTGCAGAAAGAAACAGGAAAGAGCATATGTCAGCAGCTTGACAGCACACCTAAAAGCTCTAGAAGAAAAAGAAGCAAATACACCCAGGAGGAGTAGAAGGCAGGAAATAATCAAACTCAGAGCTGAAATCAACCAAGTAGAAACAAAAAGGACCATAGAAAGAATCAACAGAACCAAAAGATGGTTCTTTGAGAAAATCAACAAGAGAGATAAACCCTTAGCCAGACTAACGAGAGGACACAGAGAGTGCGTCCAAATTAACAAAATCAGAAATGAAAAGGGAGACATAACTACAGATTCAGAGGAAATTCAAAAAATCATCAGATCTTACTATAAAAACCTATATTCAACAAAATTTGAAAATCTTCAGGAAATGGACAATTTCCTAGACAGATACCAGGTATCGAAGTTAAATCAGGAACAGATAAACCAGTTAAACAACCCCATAACTCCTAAGGAAATAGAAGCAGTCATTAAAGGTCTCCCAACCAAAAAGAGCCCAGGTCCAGACGGGTTTAGTGCAGAATTCTATCAAACCTTCATAGAAGACCTCATACCAATATTATCCAAACTATTCCACAAAATTGAAACAGATGGAGCCCTACCGAATTCCTTTTACGAAGCCACAATTACTCTTATACCTAAACCACACAAAGACACAACAAAGAAAGAGAACTTCAGACCAATTTCCCTTATGAATATCGACGCAAAAATACTCAATAAAATTCTGGCAAACCGAATTCAAGAGCACATCAAAACAATCATCCACCATGATCAAGTAGGCTTCATCCCAGGCATGCAGGGATGGTTTAATATACGGAAAACCGTCAACGTGATCCATTATATAAACAAACTGAAAGAACAGAACCACATGATCATTTCATTAGATGCTGAGAAAGCATTTGACAAAATTCAACACCCCTTCATGATAAAAGTCCTGGAAAGAATAGGAATTCAAGGCCCATACCTAAATATAGTAAAAGCCATATACAGCAAACCAGTTGCTAACATTAAACTAAATGGAGAGAAACTTGAAGCAATCCCACTAAAATCAGGGACTAGACAAGGCTGCCCACTCTCTCCCTACTTATTCAATATAGTTCTTGAAGTTCTAGCCAGAGCAATCAGACAACAAAAGGAGGTCAAGGGGATACAGATCGGAAAAGAAGAGGTCAAAATATCACTATTTGCAGATGACATGATAGTATATTTAAGTGATCCCAAAAGTTCCACCAGAGAACTACTAAAGCTGATAAACAACTTCAGCAAAGTGGCTGGGTATAAAATTAACTCAAATAAATCAGTTGCCTTCCTCTATACAAAAGAGAAACAAGCCGAGAAAGAAATTAGGGAAACGACACCCTTCATAATAGACCCAAATAATATAAAGTACCTCGGTGTGACTTTAACCAAGCAAGTAAAAGATCTGTACAATAAGAACTTCAAGACACTGAGGAAAGAAATTGAAGAAGACCTCAGAAGATGGAAAGATCTCCCATGCTCATAGATTGGCAGGATTAATATAGTAAAAATGGCCATTTTACCAAAAGCAATCTACAGATTCAATGCAATCCCCATCAAAATAACAATCCAATTCTTCAAAGAGTTAGACAGAACAATTTGCAAATTCATCTGGAATAACAAAAAACCCAGGATAGCTAAAGCTATCCTCAACAATAAAAGGACTTCAGGGGGATTCACTATCCCTGAACGCAAGCAGTATTACAGAGCAATAGTGATAAAAACTGCATGGTATTGGTACAGAGACAGACAGATAGACCAATGGAATAGAATTGAAGACCCAGAAATGAACCCACACACCTATGGGCACTTGATTTTTGACAAAGTAGCCAAAACCATCCAATGGAAAAAAGATAGCATTTTCAGCAAATGGTGCCGGTTCAACTGGAGGGCAACATGTAGAAGAATCCAGATCGATCCATGCTTATCACCCTGTACGAAGCTTAAGTCCAAGTGGATCAAGGACCTCCACATCAAACCAGAAACACTCAAACTAATAGAAGAAAAACTAGGGAAGCATCTGGAACACATGGGCACTGGAAAAAATTTCCTGAACAAAACACCAATGGCTTATGCTCTAAGATCAAGAATCGACAAATGGGATCTCATAAAACTGCAAAGCTTCTGTAAGGCAAAGGACACTGTGGTTAGGACAAAACGGCAACCAACAGATTGGGAAAAGATCTCTACCAATCCTACAACAGATAGAGGCCTTATATCCAAAATATACAAAGAACTCAAGAAGTTAGACCGCAGGGAAACAAATAACCCTATTAAAAAATGGGGTTCAGAGCTAAACAAAGAATTCACAGCTGAGGAATGCCGAATGGCTGAGAAACACCTAAAGAAATGTTCAACATCTTTAGTCATAAGGGAAATGCAAATCAAAACAACCCTGAGATTTCACCTCACACCAGTGCGATTGGCTAAGATCAAAAACTCAGGTGACAGCAGATGCTGGCGAGGATGTGGAGAAAGAGGAACACTCCTCCATTGTTGGTGGGATTGCAGACTGGTAAAACCATTCTGGAAATCAGTCTGGAGGTTCCTCAGAAAATTGGACATTGAACTGCCTGAGGATCCAGCTATACCTCTCTTGGGCATATACCCAAAAGATGCCTCAACATATAAAAGAGACACGTGCTCCACTATGTTCATCGCAGCCTTATTTATAATAGCCAGAAGCTGGAAAGAACCCAGATGCCCTTCTACAGAGGAATGGATACAGAAAATGTGGTACATCTACACAATGGAATATTACTCAGCTATCAAAAACAACGAGTTTATGAAATTCGTAGGCAAATGGTTGGAACTGGAAAACATCATCCTGAGTGAGCTAACCCAATCACAGAAAGACATACATGGTATGCACTCATTGATAAGTGGCTATTAGCCCAAATGCTTGAATTACCCTAGATCCCTAGAACAAACGAAACTCAAGACGGATGATCAAAATGTGAATGCTTCACTCCTTCTTTAAATGAGGAAAAAGAATACCCTTGGCAGGGAAGGGAGAGGCAAAGATTAAAACAGAGACTGAAGGAACACCCATTCAGAGCCTGCCCCACATGTGGCCCATACATATACAGCCACCCAATTAGACAAGATGGATGAAGCAAAGAAGTGCAGACCGACAGGAGCCGGATGTAGATCGCTCCTGAGAGACACAGCCAGAATACAGCAAATACAGGGGCGAATGCCAGCAGCAAACCACTGAACTGAGAATAGGTCCCCTATTGAAGAAATCAGAGAAAGAACTGGAAGAGCTTGAAGGGGCTCGAGACCCCAAAAGTACAACAATGCCAAGCAACCAGAGCTTCCAGGGACTAAGCCACTACCTAAAGACTATTCATGGACTGACCCTGGACTCTGACCTCATAGGTAGCAATGAATATCCTAGTAAGAGCACCAGTGGAAGGGGAAGCCCTGGGTCCTGCTAAGACTGAACCCCCAGTGAACTAGTCTATGGGGGGAGGGCGGCAATGGGGGGAGGGTTGGGAGGGGAACACCCATAAGGAAGGGGAGGGGGGAGGGGGATGTTTGCCCGGAAACCGGGAAAGGGAATAACACTCAAAATGTATATAAGAAATACTCAAGTTAAAAAAAAAGAAAAAAAAAAGAAAAAAAAAAGAGAACCCCAGACCAATCTTGCTTATGAATATTGATGCAAAAATACTCAATAAAATTCTCACAAAAAAAAAACCTCAGGTGACAACCCATGTTGGTGAGAATGTGGAGAAAGGAACACTCCTCCATTGCTCGTGGGGTTGCAAACTGTCACAACCACTCTGCAAATCAATTTAGAGGTTCCTTGGAAAATTGGAACTAGATCTACTACTATTGAAGACCCAGAAATATCACTCTTGGGAACATACCTCAAAGATTCTACAAAGGCACGTGTTCTACTATTTTCATAGAGTCCTTATTTGGGATAGCAAGAAGCTGGGAACAACCCAGATGTCCCACGATAGAAGAATGGATACAGAAAATGTTCATTTACACAATGGAATACTACTCAGTTATTAAGAGTGAGGAACATCCTGAGTTTTGCAGGCAAAATGAATGGAATTAGAAAATGTCTTCCTGAGTGAGGTAATTCAGACCCAAAAGGACATGCATGGTACATTCTCAGTAATAAGTGGATATTAGCGAAAAAAAAAAAAAGTACAGAATACCCAAGATACAGTCAACAGAATTCAAAAAGTTCATCAAGCTGAGGGACCCAAGTGAGGACACCTCAGTTCTTCTTGGGAGGGAGAAGAAAGCAACCACAAGGTGGAGGGAGGAAGGGACATGGGAGGGAATGGAGATGGGGGTGGGAGTGTGGGGAAAGGGGAACATGATATGGTATTGGGTGGGGGGGGGAAAGGGCTGAACCCCTGAGGACCAGCTGAAAGAATGGAAACAGGCGACCTAGGGAGGAAGGGGGTTTGGACGACCCTCTAGAATGTACCAAAGACCTTGGATGGGAGCAACTCTCAGGACTCAAAGCAGGGGACGCTAGATGAAAGGCCCTACAGTGGGTAGAGGGAAATTATTGAATTCACCTCCAGCAGAATGACAGGGTAACAAGTGAGGGATGGGGTTGCTGTCCCACAGCCAAAGCTCTGACCCATAATTCTTCCTGTCTGAAGGAACTGCAGGGATGGAAATGGAGAAGAGCCTGAGGAAAAGAAGGTCCAGAGACAGGCCCAAAAATCCAGCTCCAGGAGAGGCCCCAAGATCTGACACCATTCCTGAAGCTATGGGGCGTTCACAAAAGGGGCCGATCATGA